>NW_020619270.1:300419-391855 GCF_003573695.1 Papaver somniferum | reverse complement strand
TCGGGTAGACTTTGAAAAGCTTAAATTTAACAATACTCTATAGCAGTGGGATCTACAAGCTAGGATATTCGTTAAAGAATGATAATAAAAAATCCCTACAATAGTGAAGATCAACTTTGAATGTTCTATAAAAATCCTTGAAAACTCTAAAAAGCACTAAAATATCTAAAGAGCTCTGAAAAACTCTAAAAAGCTCTGAAAAAGCGTTAAGTTAATTATATTTCGTAGCACTAGTATCTTCTACCCAGGGGATTCGTTAAAGATAACTGAAAGTAACTTAATTCGTTAAAGCCAACTAAAAACCCTAAAAACTAAAGAGCCCTGAAAGAGCTCTGAGAAACTCTAAGAATCTCAAGAAGACTCCAAAAAGCTTTGAAAAGCTTAAATTTAATAATACTCTGTAGTACTGGGATCTACATGCTAGGAGATTCGATGAAGAATGATAATAGCAAATCCCTACAATAGTGAAGATCAACTTTGAATGTTCTCTAAAAAGCCTGGAAAACTCTATAAAACCCTGAAAACTCTAAAAAGCCCTAAAATATCTAAAGAGCTCTGAAAAATCTAAAGAGCTCTGAAAAACTCTAAAAATCTATGAAAAAGCTTTAAGTTAATTATATTTCGTAGAACTAGTATCTACTAGCTAGTGGATTCGTTAAAGCCAACAAAAAGTAACTTAATTCTTTATAAAGAACGATACTAACAAAATTCCCCACAATAATGAAGGTTATCTTTCAATGTTTCCTAAAAACCCTAAAAACACTAAAGAGCCCTGAAAGAGCTCTGGGAAACTCTAAAAAGCTCAGGAAGACTCCAAAAAGCTTTGAAAAGCTTAAATTTAATAATACTTCGTAGCACTGGGATCTACAAGCTAGGAGATTCGATGAAGAATGATAATAGCAAATCCCTACAATAGTGAAGATCAACTTTGAATGTTCTCTAAAAAGCCTGGAAAACTCTAAAAAACCCTGAAAACTCTAAAAAGCCCTAAAATATCTAAAGAGCTCTGAAAAATCTAAAGATCTCTGTAAAACTCCAAAAATCTATGAAAAAGCTTTAAGTTAATTATATTTCGTAGCACTAGCATCTACTAGCTAGTGGATTCGTTAAAGCCAACAAAAAGTAACTTAATTCTTAATGAAGAACGATACTAACAATATTCCCCACAATAATGAAGGTTATCTTTCAATGTTTCCTAAAAACCCTAAAAACCCTTAAGAGCCCTGAAAGAGCTCTGAGAAACCCTAAAAAGCTCAGGAAGTCTCCAAAAAGCTTTGAAAGGCTTAAATTTAAGAATACTCTGTAGCACTGGGATCTACAAGCTAGGAGATTCGATAAAGAAAGATAATAGCAAATCCCTACAATAGTGAATATCAACTTTGAATGTTCTCTAAAAAGCCTTGAAAACTCTAAAAAACCCTGAAAACTCTAAAAAGCCCTAAAATATCTAAAGAGCTCTGAAAAATCTAAAGAGCTCTGAAAAACTCTAAAAATCTATGAAAAAGCTTTAAGTTAATTATATTTCGTAGCACTAGTATCTACTAGCCAGGGGATTCGTTAAAGCCAACTGAAAGTAACTTAATTCTTTATAATGAATGATACTAACAAAATTCCCTACAATAATGAAGATTATCTTTGGATGTTTCCGAAAAACCTAAAACCACTAAAGAGCCAAGAAAGAGCTCTAGGAAACCCTAAAAAGCTCGGGTAGACTTTGAAAAGCTTAAATTTAATAATACTCTGTAGCAGTGGGATCTACAAGCTAGGAGATTCGTTAAAGAATGATAATAAAAAATCCCTACAATAGTGAAGATCAACTTTGAATGTTCTCTAAAAATCCTTGAAAACTCTAAAAAGCACTAATATATCTAAAGAGCTCTGAAAAACTCTAAAAAGCTCTGAAAAAGCGTTAAGTTAATTATATTTCGTAGCACTAGTATCTTCTAGCCAGGGGATTCGTTAAAGATAACTGAAAGTAACTTAATTCGTTAAAGCAAACTAAAAACCCTAAAAACTAAAGAGCTCTGAGAAACTCTAAAAATCTCAAGAAGACTCCAAAAAGCTTTGAAAAGATTAAATTTAATAATACTCTGTAGTACTGGGATCTACAAGCTAGGAGATTCGATGAAGAATGATAATAGCAAATCCCTACAATAGTGAAGATCAACTTTGAATGTTCTCTAAAAAGCCTTGAAAACCCTAAAAAACCCTGTTTTTTTTTTGCTAAATCCAGATTTTCTTCTAAAAAACCCTGAAAACTCTAAAAAGCCCTAAAATATCTAAAGAGCTCTGAAAAATCTAAAGAGCTTTGAAAAACTCTAAAAATCTATGAAAAAGGTTTAAGTTAATTATATTTCGTAGCACTAGTATCTACTAGCTAGTGGATTCTTTAAAGCCAACAAAAAAGTAACTTAATTCTTTATAAAGAACGATACTAACAAAATTCCCCACAATAATGAAGGTTATCTTTCAATGTTTCCTAAAAACACTAAAGAGCCCTGAAAGAACTCTGGGAAACTCTAAAAAGCTCAGGAAGACTCCAAAAAGCTTTGAAAAGCTTAAATTTAATAATACTTCGTAGCACTGGGATCTACAAGATAGGAGATTCGATAAAGAATAATAACAATAAATTCCTAAAATACTGAAGATCAACTTTGAATGTTCTCTAAAAAGCTTTGAAAACTCTAAAAAACCCAAAAAACTCTGAAAAACCCTAAAATATCTAAAAAGCTCTGAAAAACTCCAAAAAGCTCTGATAAAGCATTAAGTTAATTATATTTCGTAGCACTAGTATCTACTATCCAAGGGATTCGTTAAAGCCAACTGAAAGTTACTTAATTCTTCATAATGAATGATACTAACAAAATTCCCTACAATAATGAAGATTATCTTTGGATGTTTCCTAAAAACCCCAAAAACACTAGAGAGCCTTGAAAGAGCTCTGAGAGACCTTAAAAATCTCAGGAAGACTCCAAAAAGCTTTGAAAAGATTAAATTTAATAATACTCCGTAGCACTGGGATCTACAAGCTAGGAGATTCGTTAAATAATGATAATAACAAATCCCTACAATAGTGAAGATCAACTTTGAATGTTCTCTAAAAAGCCTTGAAAACTCTAAAAAACCCTGAAAACTCTAAAAAGCCCTAAAATATCTAAAGGGCTCTGAAAAACTCCAAAAAGCTCTGAAAAAGCTTTAAGTTAATTATATTTCGTAGCCCTAGTATCTACTAGCCAGGGGATTCGTTAAAGACAACTGAAAGTAACTTAATTCTTTATAATGAATGATACTAACAAAATTCCCTACAATAATGAAGATTATCTTTGGATGTTTCCTAAAAACCTAAAAACACTAAAGATCCATGAAAGAGCTCTAGGAAACCCTAAAAAGCTCGGGTAGACTTTGAAAAGCTTAAATTTAACAATACTCTATAGCAGTGGGATCTACAAGCTAGGAGATTCGTTAAAGAATGATAATAAAAAATCCCTACAATAGTGAAGATCAACTTTGAATGTTCTATAAAAATCCTTGAAAACTCTAAAAAGCACTAAAATATCTAAAGAGCTCTGAAAAACTCTAAAAAGCTCTGAAAAAGCGTTAAGTTAATTATATTTCGTAGCACTAGTATCTTCTACCCAGGGGATTCGTTAAAGATAACTGAAAGTAACGTAATTCGTTTAAGCCAACTAAAAACCCTAAAAACTAAAGAGCCCTGAAAGAGCTCTGAGAAACTCTAAGAATCTCAAGAAGACTCCAAAAAGCTTTGAAAAGCTTAAATTTAATAATACTCTGTAGTACTGGGATCTACAAGCTAGGAGATTCGATGAAGAATGATAATAGCAAATCCCTACAATAGTGAAGATCAACTTTGAATGTTCTCTAAAAAGCCTGGAAAACTCTAAAAAACCCTGAAAACTCTAAAAAGCCCTAAAATATCTAAAGAGCTCTGAAAAATCTAAAGAGCTCTGAAAACTCTAAAAATATATGAAAAAGCTTTAAGTTAATTATATTTCGTAGCACTAGTATCTACTAGCTAGTGGATTCGTTAAAGCCAACAAAAAGTAACTTAATTCTTTATAAAGAACGATACTAACAAAATTCCCCACAATAATGAAGGTTATCTTTCAATGTTTCCTAAAAACCCTAAAAACACTAAAGAGCCCTGAAAGAGCTCTGGGAAACTCTAAAAAGCTCAGGAAGACTCCAAAAAGCTTTGAAAAGCTTAAATTTAATAATACTTCGTAGCACTGGGATCTACAAGCTAGGAGATTCGATGAAGAATGATAATAGAAAATCCCTACAATAGTGAAGATCAACTTTGAATGTTCTCTAAAAAGCCTGGAAAACTCTAAAAAACCCTGAAAACTCTAAAAAGCCCTAAAATATCTAAAGAGCTCTCAAAAATCTAAAGAGCTCTGTAAAACTCCAAAAATCTATGAAAAAGCTTTAAGTTAATTATATTTCGTAGAACTAGTATCTACTAGCTAGTGGATTCGTTAAAGCCAACAAAAAGTAACTTAATTCTTTATAAAGAACGATACTAACAAAATTCCCCACAATAATGAAGGTTATCTTTCAATGTTTCCTAAAAACCCTAAAAACACTAAAGAGCCCTGAAAGAGCTCTGGGAAACTCTAAAAAGCTCAGGAAGACTCCAAAAAGCTTTGAAAAGCTTAAATTTAATAATACTTCGTAGCACTGGGATCTACAAGATAGGAGATTTGTTAAATAATGATAATAACTAATCCCTACAATAGTGAAGATCAACTTTGAATGTTCTCTAAAAAGCTTTGAAAACTCTAAAAAAACCTAAAAAACTCTGAAAAAGCCCTAAAATATCTAAAAAGCTCTGAAAAGCTCTAAAAAGCTCTGAAAAAGCTTTAAGTTAATTATATTTCGTAACACAAGTATCTACTAGCCAGGGGATTCGTTAAAGCCAACTGAAAGTTACTTAATTCTTCGTAATGAATGATACTAAAAATATTCCCTACAATAATGAAGATTATATTTGGATGTTTTCTAAAAACCCTAAAAACACTAAAGAGCCCTGAAAGAGCTCTAAAAAACCTTAAAAATCTCAAGAAGACTCCGAAAAGCTTTGAAAAGATTAAATTTAATAATACTCCGTAGCACTGGGATCTACAAGCTAGGAGATTCGTTAAGAATGATAATAACAAATCCCTACAATAGTGAAGATCAACTTTGAATGTTCTTTAAAAAGCCTTGAAAACTCTAAAAAAAAACCTGAAAACTCTAAAAAGCCCTAAAATATCTAAAGGGCTCTGAAAAACTCCAAAAAGCTCTGAAAAAGCTTTAAGTTAATTATATTTTGTAGCACTAGTATCTCCTAGCCAAGGGATTCGTTAAAGCCAACTGAAAGTAAATTAATTCTTTATAATGAATGATACTAACAAAATTCCCTACAATAATGAAGATTATCTTTGGATGTTTCCTAAAAACCTAAAAACACTAAAGAGCCATGAAAGAGCTCTAGGAAACCCTAAAAAGCTCAGGTAGACTTTGAAAAGCTTAAATTTAATAATACTCTGTAGCAGTGGGATCTACAAGCAAGGAGATTCCTTACAGAATGATAATAAAAAATCCCTACAATAGTGAAGATCAACTTTGAATGTTCTCTAAAAAGCGTTGAAAACTCTAAAAAGCACTAAAATATCTAAAGAGCTCTGAAAAACTCTAAAACGCACTGAAAAAGCTTTAAGTTAATAATATTTCGTAGCACTTGTATCTTCTAGCCAAGGGATTCGTTAAAGCTAACTTAAAGTAACTTAATTCGTTAAAGCCAACTAAAAACCCTAAAAACTAAAGAGCCCTGAAAGAGCTTTGAGAAACTCTAAAAATCTCAAGAAGACTCCAAAAAGCTTTGAAAAGCTTAAATTTAATAATACTCTGTAGTACTGGGATCTACAAGCTAGGAGATTCGATAAAGAATGATAATAGCAAATCCCTACAATAGTGAATATCAACTTTGAATGTTCTCTAAAAAGCCTTGAAAACTCTAAAAAACCTTGAAAACTCTAAAAAACCCTAAAATATCTAAAGAGCTCTGAAAAATCTAAAGAGCTCTGAAAAAGCTTTAAGTTAATTATATTTCGTAGCACTAGTATCTACTAGCTAGTGAATTCGTTAAAGCCAACAAAAAGTAACTTAATGCTTTATAAAGAATGATACTAACAAAATTCCCTACAATAATGAAGGTTATCTTTCAATGTTTCCTAAAAACCCTAAAAACACTAAAGAGCCCTGAAAGAGCTCTGAGAAACTCTAAAAAGCTCAGGAAGACTCCAAAAAGCTTTAAAAAGCTTAAATTTAATAATACTCCGTAGCACTGGGATCTACAAGCTAGGAGATTCGATAAAGAATGATAATAATAAATCCCTACAATACTGAAGATCAACTTTGACTGTTCTCTAAAAAGCGTTGAAAACTCTTAAAAACCCTAAAAACTCTGAAAATCCCTAAAATATCTAAAGAGCTCTGAAAAATATAAAGAGCTCTGAAAAACTCTAAAAAGCTCTGAAAAAGCTTTTAGTTAATTATATTTCGTAGCACTAGTATCTACTAGCCATGGGATTCGTTAAAGCTAACTGAAAGTAACTTAATGCTTTATAAATAATGATACTAACAAAATTCCCTAAAATAATGAAAATTATCTTTGAAAGTTTCCTAAAAATCCTAAAAACATTAAAGAGCCCTGAAATAGCTCTGAGAAACTCTAAAAAGCTCAGGAAGACTCCAAAAAGCTTTGAAAATCTTAAATTTAATAATACTCCGTAGCACTGGGATCTACAAGGTAGGAGATTCGATAAAGAATGATAATAATAAATCCCTACAATACTGAAGATCAACTTTGAATGTTCTCAAAAAAGCGTTGAAAACTCTTAAAAACCATAAAAACTCTAAAAAGCCTTAAAATATCTAAAGAGCTCTGAAAAATCTAAAGAGCTCTGAAAAACTCTAAAAAGCTATGAAAAAGCTTTAAGTTAATTATATTTCGTAGCACTAGTATCTACTAGCCAGGGGATTCGTTAAAGCCAACTGAAAGTAACTTAATTCTTTATAATGAATGATACTTACCAAATTCCCTACAATAATGAAGGCTATCTTTGGATGTTTCCTAAAAACCCTAAAAACACTAAAGAGCTCTGAGAAACTCTAAAAAACTCAGGTTGACTTCAAAAAGCTTTGAAAAGCTTAAATTTAATAATACTCCATAGCACTGGGATCTACAAGATAGGAGATTCGATAAAGAATGATAATAAAAAATCCCTCCAATAGTGAAGATCAACTTTGAATGTTCCCTAAAAAGCGTTGAAAACTCTAAAAAACCTAAAAACTCTAAAAAGCCATATAATATCTAAAGAGCTCTGAAAAATCTAAAGAGCTCTGAAAAACTCTAAAAAGCTCTGAAAAAGCTTTAAGTTAATTATATTTCGTAGCACTAGTATCTACTAGCTAGGGGATTCGTTAAAGCCGACAAAAAGTAACTTAATGCTTTATAATGAATGATACTAATCAAATTCCATACAATATTGAAGGCTATCTTTGGATGTTTCCAAAAAACCCTAAAAACACTAAAGAGCTCTGAGAGACTCTAAAAAGCTCAGGTTGACTTCAAAAAGCTTTGAAAAGCTTAAATTTAATAATACTCCATAGCACTGGGATCTACAAGCTAGGAGATTCGATAAAAAATGATAATAACAAATCCCTCCAATAGTGAAGATCAACTTTGAATGTTTTCTAAAAAGCGTTGAAAACTCTAGAAAACCCTGAAAACTCTTAAAAGCCCTAAAATATCTAAAGAGATCTGAAAATCTAAAGAGCTCTGAAAGCTCTTAAAAGCTCTGAAAAAGCTTTAAGTTAATTATATTTCGTAGCACTAGTATCTACTAGCTAGTGAATTCGTTAAAGCCAACAAAAAGTAACTTAATGCTTTATAAAGAATGATACTAACAAAATTCCCTACAATAATGAAGGTTATCTTTCAATGTTTCCTAAAAACCCTAAAAACACTAAAGAGCCCTGAAAGAGCTCTGAGAAACTCTAAAAAGCTCAGGAAGACTCCAAAAAGCTTTAAAAAGCTTAAATTTAATAATACTCCGTAGCACTGGGATCTACAAGCTAGGAGATTCGATAAAGAATGATAATAATAAATCCCTACAATACTGAAGATCAACTTTGACTGTTCTCTAAAAAGCGTTGAAAACTCTTAAAAACCCTAAAAACTCTGAAAATCCCTAAAATATCTAAAGAGCTCTGAAAAATATAAAGAGCTCTGAAAAACTCTAAAAAGCTCTGAAAAAGCTTTTAGTTAATTATATTTCGTAGCACTAGTATCTACTAGCCAGGGGATTCGTTAAAGCTAACTGAAAGTAACTTAATGCTTTATAAATAATGATACTAACAAAATTCCCTACAATAATGAAAATTATCTTTGAAAGTTTCCTAAAAATCCTAAAACATTAAAGAGCCCTGAAATAGCTCTGAGAAACTCTAAAAAGCTCAGGAAGACTCCAAAAAGCTTTGAAAATCTTAAATTTAATAATACTCCGTAGCACTGGGATCTACAAGGTAGGAGATTCGATAAAGAATGATAATAATAAATCCCTACAATACTGAAGATCAACTTTGAATGTTCTCAAAAAAGCGTTGAAAACTCTTAAAAACCATAAAAACTCTAAAAAGCCTTAAAATATCTAAAGAGCTCTGAAAAATCTAAAGAGCTCTGAAAAACTCTAAAAAGCTATGAAAAAGCTTTAAGTTAATTATATTTCGTAGCACTAGTATCTACTAGCCAGGGGATTCGTTAAAGCCAACTGAAAGTAACTTAATTCTTTATAATGAATGATACTTACCAAATTCCCTACAATAATGAAGGCTATCTTTGGATGTTTCCTAAAAAACCCTAAAAACACTAAAGAGCTCTGAGAAACTCTAAAAAACTCAGGTTGACTTCAAAAAGCTTTGAAAAGCTTAAATTTAATAATACTCCATAGCACTGGGATCTACAAGATAGGAGATTCGATAAAGAATGATAATAAAAAATCCCTCCAATAGTGAAGATCAACTTTGAATGTTCCCTAAAAAGCGTTGAAAACTCTAAAAACCCTAAAAACTCTAAAAAGCCCTATAATATCTAAAGAGCTCTGAAAAATCTAAAGAGCTCTGAAAAACTCTAAAAAGCTCTGAAAAAGCTTTAAGTTAATTATATTTCGTAGCACTAGTATCTACTAGCTAGGGGATTCGTTAAAGCCGACAAAAAGTAACTTAATGCTTTATAATGAATGATACTAATCAAATTCCATACAATATTGAAGGCTATCTTTGGATGTTTCCAAAAAACCCTAAAAACACTAAAGAGCTCTGAGAGACTCTAAAAAGCTCAGGTTGACTTCAAAAAGCTTTGAAAAGCTTAAATTTAATAATACTCCATAGCACTGGGATCTACAAGCTAGGAGATTCGATAAAAAATGATAATAACAAATCCCTCCAATAGTGAAGATCAACTTTGAATGTTTTCTAAAAAGCGTTGAAAACTCTAAAAAACCCTGAAAACTCTTAAAAGCCCTAAAATATCTAAAGAGATCTGAAAATCTAAAGAGCTCTGAAAGCTCTCAAAAGCTCTGAAAAAGCTTTAAGTTAATTATATTTCGTAGCACTAGTATCTACTAGCCATGGGATTCGTTAAAGCCAACAAAAAGTAACTTAATTCTTTATAAAGAATGATACTAACAAAATTCCCTACAATAATGAAGGTTATCTTTGAATTTTCATAAAAACCCTAAAAACACTAAAGTGCCCTGAAAGAGCTCTGAGAAACCCTAAAAAGCTGAGGAAGTCTCCAAAAAGCTTTGAAAAGCTTAAATTTAATAATACTCTGTAGCACTGGGATCTACAACCTAGGAGATTCGTTAAAGAATGATAATAACAAATCCCTACAATAGTGAAGATCAACTTTGAATTTTCTCTAAAAAGCTTTGAAAATAACAGCTTTGGAAGGGGATTCTATTCCTTGGTTTGCTAGACAGAGATGGTGTGATGTTAAGGGCATGTTTGATTCTATAAATTTTGTGCACACGTACCGTGAAGCCAATTTCGCAGTTGACAAGATGACGAAGACTGGTTGCTTTTTCAATTATGGAGTGAGACTCACTTTTGTTGATCGTCCTTATTTGTTAAACTCAATAGAATTCATATATGTTTCCTATTTTCGATTTAAATAGTATTTTGAGTTTTTGGGGTTGCTGTGACCTCTTTTCTCATGTACTATCTTTGTAAATAACTCTGAAAAAAATCTTTCACTTTTGTTGGTGGAAGATTCGTAATTCTACAAAGAAGTGGGCTCTTTTCCTGAAGGCAAAATTATTTGATCGTAAAGGTTGTATTAAGCATTCGGGGGGTTAAATCTTCTATTTTTCCTGGTTTAAGGAGTGTGTATAATTGTGTGGAAAAGAATACTAAGTTCTTAATTGGTGATGGTAGAGATACTTCTCTTTATTATGACATTTGGTTTGATAAGACTAGTATTGCTGATGTGCTAAATGGTTATTCTCTCGATGCAACAGCTAGAGTAAGTGATATTTTAAAGGATGGCCTTTGGGATATTCCTGAAATTCACTTGCAATACTTGATTGCTGCTGGTCTAGAGTTGAATAGGATGCCAATTCCTATGGGTGGAGCTGATGTTAGGGTATGGATGCCGGAGTTGAAGGGTGAGTTCAGTGTTAAGTCTGTAACTGAGTTGCTTCGGCAGAAGTATTCTCGGTTAAAAGGTACGCAGCTTCTGTGGAGAAAAGAAGTTCATCCTGTTCTTGCTGCTCAGAACTGGAAATTCTTGCGTGGAGCTTGTGCTACGTATGACCTTATCAGGCGCAGGTTCAAGATCTCTCTTGCTAACAAATGTTGCTTGTGTGATGTTCAAGAGGAAACTCTTACTCATGTGTTATATGAGTGTTGCTTTGCTATAAGAGCCTGGAATTGGCTAGCTGATGTGTTCAAGTTACAACCTAATGCTAACCTTATTGTTTCTTTTAAAGCAGCAAAAGGAAGGAGTCATATTGTCCGTGATCTGTGGCTTATTGCCAACCTTGTTCTTAGGTCGGAGCTATGGCAGTTGCGGAACAAGGCTGTTTTCGAGCATAAAAAGCCTAATTGGAGTATCTTTCATAAGCGCGTTCTGAAGTTGATACAAGATTATTCAATTCGGCTCAAGGGTCATATGAACAATAGTGCTGATGATGTTGTTCTTCTGAGCTATTTTAGAGTTCAGCACCGTAGTGTGAAGTTGCATCATCCTGTGGCTTGTTTTTGGTTACCGCCTGAGGCTAATGAATTACAAATTTGTTGTGATGGAGTGGCGAGAGGTAACCCAGGCGTTGCGGGTGCAGGTGTAGTAGCTAGGGATGAGCATTGTTCAGTACTTGGTGCTATGAGTATTGGGCTAGGAGTCACGACGAATTATTTAGCAGAATTGTATGACACTATTGTTGGTTTGGAGTGGGCTATGCAATGGGGTTTTTCTTGTATTTGTATACGGTCTGATTCTATGGGAGTTGTTGAAGCTTTCAAGAATGACTCAATTCCTTGGTTTGCAAGGAATATATGGATTATGATCTGTAGACACTATACGTCTATACGTTTCATTCACACTTTTAGAGAGGTGAATTTTTCAGCTGATGCAATGGCAAAGCGGGGTTGTTTATTGAGTAATGAAGTGGGAGTACACTACAATGGGAAACCACCTTTCTTAATTTCTGTTGAACATCCTAATGTTGCTTATTTTCGGTTCAAATAGTTTCAAGTTTTTGGGGTTGCTGTAACCTCTTTTATTGTAAACTGCATGGCCTGCATGGGAAGTTTCACTAACTTCTTTCCAAACAGATTTGATTGATTTTCGTTCTTTGCCATTCTTAATGTTCACAGTAGGTGACTTCTTTTCAGCATTAGAACCTCCCAAAATTTTCTTTGCAGCAAGGGAATTCTCAAATTTGTGGCCCATAAACTTACAATGAGTGCAGAATTTGACATTCTCTAAGTATTGAATTTCAATATACTGCCAGAACTCTTTTCCATTTGCCTTCAAGCGAATTCTTTTAGGAATCAACTTAGCAAAGTCGATATCAATCAGAATCGCAGCATAGTTTCCAACATCATGATCCAATGTCTTTTGATCAATAGCAATCGGTTTTCCAATAATTTTAGCAATGGAAAGAAGAATTTTCTTAGTCCATAACTCAATGTACAAACCAGGGAAACTTACCCAAACTGAAGCTCTTGAAGTTTGCTGTCTTTCTGGATCAAAATTTGGGTAAAAATTAAAAACCCTAAGCTGTTGATTCTGTATAACCCAAGTATCACCATGCCATACACGTTCCTTGTCATCTGCTGAAGTTAACTTTATGATAAAGAACCCTTTTGTCATTGGAACTAACTTACATCTTCCAGCACCGAAACCCCATTGTTCCTCCAAACTCTTTTGAACATCAGCAAGTTTTAAGCCCTTAAAGTTCAATCTCCCAATGAGAATGAACTGAAATATATCACGTCCCTCTTGAATATGTTATCAAGGTAACAATTTCCCGAAGCAATTTTCCCTAATAGTTTAACATATCGACAAAGAAACTTAATTCCCTTGTTAAACTGATTGTGTATGTACAATCGCTTATTTCGATAAAGTCAAAATAAAGATCAGAATTAACTTTATTTCTCTCATCAGGCTCTAATTATTCAGACAATAACTTAGACCTTTCTCTTCAGACAAGAAAGACACTAGGTTAGTTAACTAATCTTTCTTGTCAAGGCATTCAATTAGACTTGAATAACCGAATCCCCCAGTTTGATAAGTCTAACTAAGATCAGAATTAACTCAGTTTCTCTTATCCAGAATTAGTTTGGACTAAAAAAATGATCCCGTATTTTGTCAAGCCATAAACAATAAATACAAACCAAAATAAATTGACTTGGACAATTATTTTTTAACCGAAAGCAATTGAAACAAACATAAACACTATAACACCGCAGTTGCACCGAATTTCGTTAAGCAAAAACACTTGATACCCAACAATAAAGAAGATACCAAACGGTAAACCAAATAAATTGAAACAATGTTTTTCTTACTCGGAAACATTTGAATCACACGCACATCCATACACAATATAATGGAACATATCAATTGTACCGAAATTTTGTTAAGCAAAAGCAAAAATATATGCAATATGAACAGGATTTTCTTAAACAGGAAAACGATTAACTAACAAATTCGTTACCTCAAATTCTGCAACCTCTTCTCCCCAGAAAGATATATCATTAAGCGCAAGTTCAAATAAGAACTCTCCCCCAATGTGTTGTCATCCTCTCGCAAGAACAAAAGAACAACAACAAAAACAACCTTTACCGGAGAAAGTTTGAAAAGGTTTTAACTAATGCATGCCAATAGAAAAAGTTGATTTTTTTTTGGTAAGTCCAAAATGAATTAATAAATAGCAGAATTACAAAGCAAAACAAGCAGCAAGAAAAGAGGTCAGAAAAACCCCAAAAACTTGCCATTTTTTTGAAACGAAAATAAGATACATTAGGATATTCAACTGAATTTAAAAAAATCAGGTCTCCCTGTATAATGTCTTCCTTCTTCATTAGGAAGAGCACAACCCCTTTTTGCCATATTATCCGCTGCAAAGTTAACTTCTCTATATGTGTGAACAAACCGAATAGCCTCAAACATAGAAGAAACGTCCCTCCACCTTTGCCAAACAAACCATGGCAGCTTGGAAGTAGTAAAATCCAACACTGCACTCTTCGAAACCGATCGAATACAAACACGCAAAAAACCCATTGAACAGCCCATTCCAGCCCTATAATAATCCCGTAGATTTCAGCAAGATAGTTTGAGATTATACCAAAACCAATGCTCATAGCTCCAACCACATTAGCCTCATGATCCCTTGCAACAACTCCAGCTCCAGCTACGCCCGGATTCCCACGAGCATCACCATCACATCAAAGCAACAGCTCTCCCAAAGCCGGAGTACCCCACCTGCATTCAACTGGTACCAGCGACTTCACCTTTCTATGAGAGACCTTAAAAAAATCCAAAACCTTTAAGTCCTCCACTGTATTGTTCACGTGCCCTTTGAGCCGCCTGGAGTACTCCATCACCTGATTAAAAACAGATTTTTGAAAGCATCCCCAGCAAATCCTCTTGTTTTCATAAACAAAGCGATTGCGTGTCATCCACAGTTCAGATCTTACGAGCAAAACAGTAATCAACCAAAGTTCCCTTATCATGTTGCTCCTTCCCCGTGCAGCTTTGTAGGCCTGATTTTATCTTGTCTATTGAATTACCAAATGTATCTTATTTTCGTTTCAAGTAAATAGTAAGTTTTTGGGGTCTCTCAAACCTCTTTTCTTGCTACCTACTCTCTTTTGTATTTTTGCTATTCTTTAATTCTTTTTGGACTTACCAAAAAAAATGCAGCTTTGTAGGTAGTACACAGATTTAGATGAGAATGCATTCCAAAAATATCATATAACCAGCTACACGCCTTGATAGCAAAATCGCAATGCCACATCAAATGATCTAACGTTTCTTCCTCCCTATTACACAAACATCATTTATTCACAACCTGGATTTTAAAGCGACTTTTAACCTTGTCCAGCGTAGCACAAGCTCCTCTTAGTATTTTCCAGTTCCTCGCAGCCAAGGCAGGGTGCACAGTCGGCCTCCATAACAAATTTGCTCCTACCAGCTTAGCATACTTCTTGCGAATTAAGGATTTCGCAGAGCTGACAGTAAAACTACCTGTGTAATTGGGCTTCCAAACCCTGCGATCAACACCATTCAAAGTCCTAGGAAAATCCTCTTCAACGAAACCAGCAACTAGCAAATTATTCCGACATTCTTCACTCAAATTCCATCCTCCTTCATTCAGCATATCACCTACCAAAATAGCACAATCCAAAGCATAATCTTCAAGTAAATCAGCAATAGCTACATCCCCCAACCATACATCATAGTAAAGAGAAGTATTACGGCCATCACCAATTAAAACCTTAGAATTATCCTCCACCAAAGAGTAAACCCATTTAATACCTGGAAGAATAGAAGATTTCACATAATGAACCAACTTAGCATTCCTCATGAAAAATTTGGCTCGAAAAAAACGAGCCCAATTATTTTTTTGATAAGTCAAAAATTTGTATTAATAGATAACAAAATTTACAAGAAATAGTTTACAAGAAAAGAGGTTACAGCAACCCCAAAAACTTGAAACTATTTGAACCGAAAATAAGCGACATTAGGATGTTCAACAGAAATTAAGAAAGGAGGTTTCCCATTGTAGTGTACTCCCACTTCATTACTCAATAAACAACCCCGCTTTGCCATTGCATCAGCTGAAAAATTCACCTCTCTAAAAGTGTGAATGAAACGTATAGACGTATAGTCTACAGATCATAATCCATCTATTCCTTGCAAACCAAGGAATTGGGTCATTCTTGAAAGCTTCAACAACTCCCATAGAATCAAACTGTATACAAATACAAGAAAAACCCCATTGCATAGCCCACTCCAAACCAACAATAATGCCGTACAATTCTGTTAATAATTCGTCGTGACTCCTAGCCCAATACTCATAGCACCAAGAACTGAACAATGCTCATCCCTAGCTACTACACCTGCACCCGCAACGCCTGGGTTACCTCTCGCCGCTCCATCACAACAAATTTTTAATTCATTAGCCTCAGGAGGTAACCAAAAACAAGGCACAGGATGATGCAACTTCACACTACGGTGCTGAACTCTAAAATAGTTCAGAAGAACAACATCATCAGCACTATTGTTCATATGACCCTTGAGCCGAATTGAATAATCTTGTATCAAGTTCAGAACGTGCTTATGAAAGATACTCCAATTAGGCTTTTTATGCTCGAAAACAGCCTTGTTCCGCAACTGCCATAGCTCCGACCTAAGAACAAGGTTGGCAATAAGCCACAGATCACGGACAATATGACTCCTTCCTTTTGCTGCTTTAAAAGAAACAATAAGGTTAGCATTAGGTTGTAACTTGAACACATCAGCTAGCCAATTCCAGGCTCTTGTAGCAAAGCAACACTCATATAACACATGAGTAAGAGTTTCCTCTTGAACATCACACATGCAGCATTTGTTAGCAAGAGAGATCTTGAACCTGCGCCTGATAAGGTCATACGTAGCACAAGCTCCACGCAAGAATTTCCAGTTCTGAGCAGCAAGAACAGGATGAACTTCTTTTCTCCATAGAAGTTGCGTACCTTCTAACCGAGAATACTTCTGCCGAAGCAACTCAGTTGCAGACTTAACACTGAACTCACCCTTCAACTCCGGCATCCATACCCTAACATCAGATCCACCCATAGGAATTGGCATCCTATTCAACTCTAGACCAGCAGCAATCAAGTATTGCAAGTGAATTTCAGGAATATCCCAAAGGCCATCCTTTAAAATATCACTTACTCTAGCTGTTGCATCGAGAGAATAACCATTTAGCACATCAGCAATACTAGTCTTATCAAACCAAATGTCATAATAAAGAGAAGTATCTCTACCATCACCAATTAAGACCTTAGTATTCTTTTCCACACAATTATACACACTCCTTAAACCAGGCAAAATAGAAGATTTAACCCCCGAATGCTTAATACAACCCTTACGATCAAATAATTTTGCCTTCAGGAAAAGAGCCCACTTCTTTGTAGAATTACGAATCTTCCACCAAAGTTTCATAACAAGATCTTTGTTCATAGTGGCCATACGAGTTAGTCCGAGACCCCCCTCCTAAAAAGGGCAACAGATTTTATCAAAAGCCACTACCACTACACGATTAATGTTCGAATCACCAGACCAAATAAAGTTACGGATAGCCCTCTCACATTGAAGAATAAACTTACGAGGCCACTTATAAATAGCCATATTATGAATGTAATAACTGGCAATAACTGATTTAACAAGAACAATGCGATCATGAAAAGATAATAACCTCCCTCTCCAACCAGCAAGCTGATTTTTAATCTTTTCAACAACATTGCTAATATGGCTTTATCGAACAATACCTGGCATAATTTGAACTCCCAAATAGCGGTCCGGAAAAGTAGCTACACTCATCCCCAAATAAGATGCAATATAATTACACCAACTCGAAGAACCACCACCATAATAAATCTTACTCTTTTGACGACAAACAGTCTGATCTGAAGCACGCTGATAACTTCCCAACAAGTCTACAAGATTATGAAGACTTTTGGAATTACCTTTACAAAAAATCATTATGTCATCAGCAAAGAAAAGGTGAGTAGGAGAAATACCACCTCTAGTTACCATGGGCGTCATCTTTTTATCACGAAAAATCTTCGTAAAAGACCCATAAGAAGCGCTCTATTCGTAACACTCAATTGAGTTATACCCAAACCACCTTCCTCATAAGGAGCACAAATCTTGTCATAAGCCACAACAAAAGACCTACTCACTTTTGAATCACCAGACCATAAAAAACTCTAAATTGCAACTTCACACTCATGAATAAATTTTCTTGGCCACTTATAAACAGCCATATTATCAATTGAATAACTAGTTAACACAGATTTTACCAACACCACTCTGTCTTGAAAAGAAAGCATCCTTCCCTTCCAACCCGCAAGTTGTTCTTTGATCTTCTCAACAACATTGGCTACATGATGATATTTAATGGCTTCAGGCATAACCTTAACCCCTAAATACCTATCTAGAAAAATAGCAATAGGCATCCCTAGAAAAGCAGAAATAGTAGCTCTCCTATTCAAAGAACCGCCACCAACATATAGTTTACTCTTCTCTCGACTTACTGTTTGACCCGAAGCACGTTGATATAAACCCAACAAATCCACCAGATTTCTCAAACTCTTCATGTTACCTTTACAGAAAATCATAATGTCATCAGCAAAAAAGAGATGGGTAGGAGCAATACCTTTTCTATTAACCATATGAGTCATCTTGCCCTCACGAAAGAGTTTCGGGATATTTCTGCTTAAAACATCCTCAATCAACACAAAAATAAGAGGCTACAAAGGGTCACCCTGACGAATCCCTCTATCAATACTGAAGAAACCTTCCGGGCTACCATTGACGAGAACTGAAATTCTAGCAGACATGATAATTTGGAGAATCCAGTCACACCAACTCTCAGAAAAACCATATCTTCGAAACACCTCCAAGATGAAAGTCCAACTAACCGCGTCAAATGCCTGAGTTATATCAAGTTTTAACCCAACATTACCATCCTTCCGCTTAATCTGCGTTTCATTCACCATCTCTGAAGCTAGACTAATATTTTCATGGATATTTCTCCCTTTCATAAACGCCACTTGTTCCTCAGAAATCAAGTTATCTAAAACACTACCAAGCCTCGTAGCTAAAATCTTAGTAAAAATCTTAAAAAAGAAATTACTAAGACCAGTCGGCCTAAAGTTACGAGGAGTATTAGCACCTCTCTCTTTAGGCAGAAGCATGAGAAGACTAGAATTCACGTCGTGAGGAATGAATATATTAGACCAACAAAACAGAATAGCATTAACCAAATCCTCCCGGATAATCTCCCAACAATGCCTATAGAAAAAACCAGCAAACCCATCCGGCCCTGGTGCACTATCCGCACCCAAATCAAAAACCGCTGCATGAATCTCATCAATTGAGGGCAACTGATCCATTCTAGCACTCTCCTCAAGAGAAATACTATTATAATCAATATTAAAAAGAGCTTCAACTGGAACTGAATCATCACCATTAAACTTTGCCTCATAATAATCAACAATAAGGTTACGAATCTGATTACAATCAGTCACCGTTACCCCATTAGCATCCACCAATTCCGAAATAGTATTACTACTCCTACGAATACGAATAGAATTATGAAATAAATTAGAATTACTAGCCCCTTCAACTAACCACTGATTTCTGGATTTTTGCTTCAACATAATGACTTGTCAACTAAGAAGAAGCTCAATCTCCTATTAAGCTTGTTCCAGGTGGAAATTATGCTTTAGAGGAAAATGAAGAGGATTATGGTTATGATGATTATGAAGATGAATACAAGGAGCCCTATGATTTAACTCAAATAATTGATGATCTCATTCCCAAGAAGAAGAATTTTAGAGTTGGAAGACGAAAACATTTTTAATTTCCTATTTCTCTTCTTTATGCTAATTTTTTAATGTTTAGGTGCTTATTTTATGAGTTTTTAGAGTTTTTTTTTTCCCCTTTGGTTTATGGGGGTGGGGAGGTCTAGAACCTCCCATTTTGTAATTCTTGTAATTACGTTTTTTTGCTTTAATAAACCATTTTGACCTATCAAAAAAAAAAAACATTAACTTCCACTGCCACACTTCTCATCGAGTTCAATTTGTCCACATCCGAAGGGTTTTCATCCGATAAACGCATTGAACTTTCAAGTCTAAGCTGAGCCTGTTTCAGCCTAACATCAACATTACCAAAAACTTCTTGATTCCACAACTTCATTGCAATTTTAAGACGCTTTAATTTTTGAGGATATATAAAGGCTGGTGAACCCACAATAGGTTCCTTCCAACTATCTTCAACCATACGCATAAAATCGGGATGCCCAAACCACATTTTTTGAACTCGAAAAGGCGCTCTTCTTGGTCTTGTGTTAACAAACGGAAAAACCAATAAGAGGAGAATGATCAGAAACTTCCCTTGGAAGAGATTTACACCGCCAATTCTCAAAACGATTCAACCAAAATTCATTAATCACTGCCCTGTGAAGCCTACTAATAATTCTATGAACTCCAGATTGCCTGTTAGACCAAGTAAACTTGCAACCCAAGGATTCCGCTTCAAAAAGGCCATTGTCATCCAACCAATCACTAAATTCATTCACCACTGCCGTTCTCGGAGTCGCACCACCCTTTTTCTCATCGTTACGCAGCACACAATTAAAGTCCCCAATTGCCAACCATGGCAATTGAAGTGCACCCATATCTAACTGTCTCCATAGATTTCTCCTAGTAGTTTGCACAGAACTAGCATGCACAAGAGAAATATGAACACCATCCACACCAATGGTAATAGACTGTTTGGAACAATTCACCACCACCGGATCAGAAATACCCAAAGACCACATCACCCACAGATTACCAATACACATATCTGTAGAATTATGAATAATCCTTAACTAATTCTCTAAGTTTAGCTTGTGCCTCATCACGCACAATCCCATTTATGTTCCAAAAGAGAACTCTCATTGGGAAACAACCTTGGGAGTGTTATTTATCTTAACTCTCTGCGCCAACCTATTAGAATCAAACTTTTGCCCTCTGTTTCCAGGTTTAAGACTAGAACCTTCAACAATTTTATTGGTACTGTCAATCAAAGTTGAATTTCCAGAAGTCTTAGAACCACCAGAAGTACTAACAATCGATGCTGAATTTCCACCAGTCCGAGAATCTCCAGAAGTACGAGCTAAAATAACTGGCGTCCTAGAAGTCCACATTCCAGAGTGTTGATCAAACAAAGGTGTTGACCCAACTTGTAAACTTGCATGAACACTAGAATCAACCGAGTTGTCCTCAATCAAACCAAGTTCGGCATTCAAAGCCTCAAACTGATTTGGCGAAACAATGCTTTCTCGAACAAACAGGTCATCGGTTAAAGGAGTGTCAGATAAATTAGCAGCAGTCCTATCAACAATTGAATTCCTACTCTCCCTCGCTTCAGAATTCAATGTTGACTTAGAACTAGGCATACCCTCCGTAGAACTAGTAGCTAAAACTATTTGCGCCTCTGCTCTTTGTCTAGTTCTTGCCAATTCAGCAAAGGCAGAGCGAAAGATAGCTTCAGACTTGGCTAACTCATCTTGTATCTGTTTTGCTACAACTATTTGAACACTCCCCGATACCACTTCACCTTCCTCAAGCCCTGATTGAATATAGTTAACGTTTGCATGCTGGCCATGCACACCAGAAATCTGATTCCCATTAGGGACGTTGTTTACATTAGCTTGCTGGCCATTACCCAAAGTAACTTGGTTTCCATTAGGTAACTCAGGCACAATTGGAATGACAGGAGTTGTCTTTCCTTTCCTACGTCTGGGCTCTTGCCAATCGTTCCCAGCACTAGCAACATTATTACCGCGCGCTTCTTGAGTGATCGAATTGTTACCTTGTTGTATTGACGCTGAAGCTTGCTACAACGCATTACCAGCTGAATTCTTATGCTTCTTTCTACATTCCGAATCAACATGACCAAGAAATCACGACCCCCAACCATAATATGAATACCATCAGTGTCAAGCTCAGCAAAGTTAATATCTATGAGAACTGAAGCATAATAACCATATTCATGATCTAATGTGCGTTTATCAACCACAACTGGAGTACCAAAGGATTTACCAAACGCCGGTAAAGTCTTCTCAATCCAATATTCAACAGGCAAACCATGGAACTTAACCCATACCGTAGCATGAGAAGTATTGTGTTTTTCCGCATCAAAACCAGGGAACCATTTCATTAGGTTAAGCTTTTGTTGTTCAAACATCCACGCCTCAACATTAAGAATCATGTCTCGATCTTCCATTGATTGCAATTTGATGATATAAAAGCCTCTATTCATAGGTATGAATTGTACACGGCCCTGACCTAGCTGCCATTGCTGCTCAAAACTATTCTTCACATCTTGAAAATTAATACCCTTGAAATCCAGACGACCTATAAGACTGAACTTCCAAATATCGCAACCCTCTTCATAATAAGAAACCGAAAGCACAACTGTTGGCTTTCCTTCTTTCAAAGTAGGGTTTGGCAGTGTATTCAAATCCAAAGTTGTTGTTGGTAACTGTTTTTTGCCTAAAACTTTTTCAGCATAAGTGAGAACCCGCGATTGGGGAGGATCAGTATCATCCCCCATCTCAAATCACCCAAGGATTTTCAAAGTTTAGGGTTTTCAACATATTTGATTCAACATTTGTGACTTTTTACATATGAGTTTTAATCGGAACACCTTATGATCCTTTGATAAAGCCTACCAACATGGGCTAGAATTTGATTCCGCCAAATCAAAAAGCCACATAAATCATAAGGGTCTCATCATATGAGATCGAATATTAAGGTTAATGAAAACCGAAATCAGACATCCCATAAACCGAATACATAGCAAAAATATAAACATTCATTCACAGTCTATGTAATCGGAAACTATCATAAGAAAAATTATAAACTAATAATTTTATTCATAAATAATGATAATCATGATAGTTTTATTTATAATAGACTTTTTTTTTTGCTAAATCCAGATTGTATTAATGAATAACCAATATTTACAAAGAGTTCACAAGAAAAGAGGTCCTAAGACCCCAAAAACTTACAAACTATTTAAATATGAAATAAGAAATATATGGAAATTCTAAATGCCTAAGAAAATGCGGCCTTTCATCAAAGATTAACCCTTCACCATTTCTAAGATAACATCCCCTCTTTGCCATATAATCAGCTGCAAAATTTGCCTCACGAAAAGTGTGAACAAAACGAATAGAATCATAACTGTTATTAATTCTTCTCCACCTGTGTTTAACAAACCAAGGAAGATTTGTACCCGTCAAGGCAGCAATAGCTCCCATTGAATCTGAACGCACAAGAACCTTTTTCATATTCCACTTCAAAGCCCATTCTAAACCAACAATAACACCATAAAGTTCAGCCAAGAAATTATTTGTAATTCCCAGCCCAATGCTCATAGCCCCAACAAAGTTACAATCCGCATCACGCACCACAACACTATCCCCTGCAACACCTGGGTTTCCTTTTGCCGCACCATCACAACATAATAAAATCTCATCCCTATTAGGAGGATGCCAAAAAACTTCAATTGGTTCGACCTGATGAACCTGCCTATGAGCCACACGGAAGTGGTTCAAAATCTCCAAATCTGCTGAAGTATTACGCATGGAACTCTTCATCCTAACAGAATATTCATGAACCAAAAAGAAAACTCTCTTCTTGAAGAAGTGAATGTTAGCTGCCAAATTTTGAAAACAAGCTAAATTCCTAGTCTGCCACAACTCCGAGCGAATCACCAAGTTAACAAGAAGCCATAAATCCTTAATAATACGACTCCTACCTTTTGCTGATTTATATGAGGTTACAACATCATAATAAGGTCTTAAATTAAACAAACCTGAACACCACTGTCAGATTTGCGTAGCAAACGGACAACTCCAAATAATGTGCTCCAAAGATTCCTCATCATCCTTGCATAAGTAACATTTGTTGGCTAATTCAATTTTGAATCTACTCCTAATCTTGTCTTGAGTAGCACAAACCTCTCTACAAATCTTCCAATTCTGGGCAGCAAGTTTAGGATGAATTTCCTTCCTCCACAAAAGACCATACACCGCTGAAGTTGAATACTCCCTTCTAATGAGATTCTTAGCTGATGAAACAGAAAAACGTCCATTCATCTCCGGCATCCAAATTCTACAATCCTTCCCACCTTGCAACAAAGGCAAATCCTCCAAGACTATCCCAGCACGCATCAAATTCTGGAGATGAATACCCTGCAACTGCCAATTATTATTATCAATAATATCACTAACCTTAACATTTCTGTCGAGGTCAGTTTCATTAAGCATATCAGCAATGCTCTCATTCCCATACCAAACATCAAAATAAAGAGATGTAGCCCTCCCATCACCAATAAGAACCTTAGAATGCTTTTCCACAATAGAATGAATCAATTTAATGCCCGGCAGAATTGAAGAATTCACACCATAAAGTTTGATACCACCATTTCTAGTAGTAAACTTTGCCCCCAAAAAACGAGCCCATTTCTTGTCTGAAGAACGAATACTCCACCACAGCTTCATGAGAAGAGCTTTATTAATAACAACCATGCTGGTTATACCAAGACCACCTTCCCTCAGAGGAAAACAAACTTTAGGATACCCAACAACAAATTTCCTAGTGACATCAGCATCACCAGACCAAAGAAAATTACGAATGGCTCTTTCCGCCTGCTGAACAAACTTTCTAGGCCACTTGTACACCGCCATGTTGTGAATAGCATAGCTAGCTATCACTGAATTAATAAGAACAACTCTGTCTTGAAAAGAAAGTAATCTTCCCTTCCAAACCGAAAGTTGATTCTTTATTTTCTCAATCACATTGCTTATGTGACGATATCGAACAGCACCAGGCATGATCTGAACTCCCAAATACTCGGAAAATTGGAAACTTCCATACCAAGCAAATTAGTGATTGTTCCACAGCGACTCAAGGAACCACCTCCATAATAAACCTTACTTTTATGACGACAAACAGATTGCCCAGAGGCACTTTGATATTTACCAAGCAAAGATAGAAGATTACGCACACTCTTCATATTGCCTTTACAAAAAATCATAATGTCATCAGCAAAGAAAAGATGAGTGGGAGAAATACCTTTCTTTGAGAGCATTGGCATCATCTTCTTTTCCACGAACAACTTCGTGAGATTTCTACTCAGAACATCTTCAATAAGAACAAAAATAAGGGGAGATAAAGGATCACCTTGCCTCAGACCTCTATTGATTGTGAAGAAACCCTCAGGACTTCCATTAAGAAGAATAGAAATCCTTGCTGAATTAAGGATTGACCAGATCCAAGAACACCATCTATGAGAGAAACCATATTTACGAAAAACCTCTAAGACAAAGGACCAGCTAACCGTGTCAAAAGCTTGAGTAATATCTAGCTTCAAACCCAAATTACCATCCCTCCGCTTAGTTTTTAAATCATTGATCATCTCCGACGCCACACTAATGTTCTCATGAATATTTCTCCCCTTCATGAAAGCAACTTGTTCTTCTGAAACCAAATTATCAAGAACACTCCCCAGTCTTGTAGCTAAAATCTTAGTAAAAATCTTAAAGAAAAAATTACTAAGACCAATAGGCCTGAAGTTTCGAAGAGAATTGGCCCCTCTAAACTTAGCAAGTAAAATAATAAGACTAGAATTAGTACCTTGAGGAATCATCTGCCGACGCAAGCAATACGTGACTGCATTGAAAAGGTCTTGCTTGATCACATCCCAGCAATGCCTATAGAAACAACCAGAGAAACCATCCGGCCCAGGGGCACTATCAGCGCCAAGATCAAAAACAACATTCTTAATCTCTTCAATAGTAGGAATTTCATCCATTCTCTGACTATCTTCCACGGAGATAATGTTATGATCATATTGAAACAACTCATCATCAATAGGCAACTCAGCACCATTAAATTTAGCCTCAAAATAGGCCACGGTGTGGTCTCTAATTTGGTCACAATCAGTTATAACAACCCCATTATCATCCACCAACTCCGAAATCATATTACTACTCCTTCTAGTCCTAATGTTGGCATGAAAAAAAGAAGTATTACTAGCACCTTCCTGAAGCCATTTATTTCTTGACTTTTGTTTCAACATAGTAGCTTGTTGTGCACGAATTTCCTGAAGAGTAACTGAAGCCTCTTTGGCATAATTCAGCTTAATTACATCTTCTGGATCCTCATCTGAAATTGTAAGCGCCACTTCCATAGTCAACTGCGCTTGCTTGAGCTTAGCATACACATTTCCAAAGACACGTAAATTCCACTCTTTCATGACAACCTTTTAAGTTTGGAAGGAAAAATAAAAGCAGGCGTGCCAGTAATAGGGGCGTTCCAACACTCACTCACCATGCGCATGAAGTCTCAATGAGAAAACCACATCTTCTGAACTCTAAAAGGAGCTCGTTTCGGTCTAGTATTAACAAAAGGAAAGCCAATAAGAGTTGAATGGTCAGAAACTTCACGAGGAAGAGCTTTACACCTCCAATTATCAAACTTAATAAGCCACGCCTCATTGATCAAAGCTCTATCTAGCTTACAAAGGATTCTACGAACACCAGATTGGCCATTAGCCCAAGTGAACTTAGAACCCAAAAAATCAGCTTCAAAAAGATCATTACCCTCCATCCAATCACTAAAATCATTGATGACTGAAGTACGTGGTCGCCTTCCTCCTCTCTTCTCCTCATTACGAAGAACACAATTGAAATCACCCATAACCAACCATGGAGTATTATTATCAACTGAAGAAAGTTGCTGCCATAAACTTCTTCTCGTGACACGTAAACAACTAGCATGAACAAAGGAAATCAAAATGTTTATAATAGACCTTGTACAATAATTGAAGTAAATCAAAATGTTGATGTCTATTGTCTTCAATCTTGTGGACATCACTTTCGAATTTTGGATTCAAATTCTTCTGAGCATTTTCCTTTCTAATATAAAGTTTGTTCATCTTGAACATTTTAGATTAAAGATCAGCAAGTAATTCTTTTGAATCCTTTATCATTAACTCAAGATGCCTAATACAACTTCTAACAGTAAGGATCTGTTTTCTCAGAGAATCTTGAATATTACCAGGTTGTGGAGCATCTTGAGTTTCAGTCATGATCAATGCACATTGTGCCAAATCATCTAGAGACGATCCTTCCTTCACCGATTCCTCCATTGATGCAAGATAGTCTTCTTCCAGACAAGAAGAATATATAATATAGGATAGGAGAAAATCAAGGAGCAATACATTTTGGTTTATGGAAACCGAATATATTTATCCCAAAAATAGTGAAAGATATCGATCATGAGATTATTCTTACCTATTAACAGAACAGACTTACAAATTCTGCCCAAATTTATGCCTCCCCACAAAAAAGATTTTATGCAACAAGTGAGGATGCATTTTTCAACACAATCAATGTGTGTTGAGGTGAGGGTTAATCTCACCGCAGGTAACAAAAACATCCTTAGGATGATTTATGAATACAATAGATTGTGTTTCTTTATGTTCTTTCTTTCTCTTGTAACTGCAAGAGTCTGCAACTTCTTTTCCGGATCTATTAAACTCATCAGCCTTCAAAATCTTTACGCCCTTACGAAGTGCCTTGATGAATTTATTTTGTTGGAGATTCCAATAAAAGTTTGCAGAGTGTCTATCTCTTCCACGTAAAGAACTCAACATATTGTCAGAAGATTTTGAATACGAATTACCTTTTCCTTTGTTAACTTCTGACAACTTTGGTTGATTAGGAATGTCAACCAGTTTCTCTTGCTCAGACTTTGCCTCTTGAGTTTTCTCTGACAAGGATTTTCTAAGGTTATCAAGTTCCCTGTTTAACTTTAGATATTCCTTAATCTCCAACTCAAGTTTTTCCAAACAGTTCTTTGGGAGTTGATTAGACTAACTAAATAGATCACATTTAGTTTTGGAAAGAAGTGCATTGCAACTTGATATTCCTTCATAGGGTTTCTCCTCCGGGATATCATCTAGGGTAGTAAAACAAGCCTTGTTGCGCTTTTGAGCCTTGTTGCGCTTTTGAGCCTTTTTATCTTTTCGAAAGGAGTATTGCAAGGAAGGCTTGAAATGGGAAAGAGAGGGTCCAGATTTGAAGACAAAATCAGGAGCATTTCGGGCTCGTTTGGATACTCTAAAATCTCAAAGGGAGGTTTCTCTCCTAGCCCATGCGGTGTTGGAAGGAAGAACGGATTTTGAAGGGAATATTTTGGATGATTCTGCGGTTACTCAAACTCCAATCAAGTTTGTCCCTGGTAATTATGCTTCGGATAAAGATGAAGAGGGAGAATTTTATGAAGAAATTGAAGACTTGGACACCATTTTATCCAAGGGTAAAGTGTGCAAAGTCGGCAACCAAAGAAGAAGAATGAGACGTAGATAACTTCTCTTTTCTTTTTTAGTTATTTTTAAGAGATTCATAAGGTTCTTTTTTGTTATTTTTTACCCTTTTGGTTTAGGGGGGTGGGAGGCCTTTGAGCCTACCTTGTAATTCTTGTAATTACGTTTTTTGCTTTAATAAACTATTGGACTTAGAAGAAAAAAAGTATTTTGCCATAAGTCCGAACCTACGACACTTGAAACATTGGATATCTCCATCACCTTTTTCATGACAAAAAGATAATGCATCAGGAGTTGATTTATTTTTCAATAAAACATCCTTAATCCGTTGTGTTAGGAGTACAATTGTTGTGTCAACATATTTTTCAACAAGTGTTTTATCCTCTTGACAACATTCCTCAGTATGATTTATACTTACTTCTTTCGAAGATTAATTAGTATTAACCGAGACATTAAATCCAACATTTTCGTTCTTCAATAGAATTTCTTTATCAAAGATCTTTAACTTTCCTACAAGAGAACTTCGAGAAAGTATAGAAATATCATTAGCTTCTATTATGGCATGTTTCTTAGACTCGTATCTGGATGGTAACGATCTGAGAATCTTGTATACTATTTCCTTTTCAGGTATAGTCTTTTCAAGCGAGAAAGAAGGATTCACAATATCAGAAAGTTTAGTGTTAAACTCCTCGAAGGTATCGTTATCATCCATTCTAAGGAATTCCCATTCAGAAGAGAAGGATTGAAGACGAGCTTCTTTTTCTGAATCATTCCCTTCAAATACAGTCTCAAGAGTATCCCATGCTTCCTTAGAGGTTTCACATGACAAGACATGATGTAAAAGATCATGACTCACTGCATGTATTATGGCATTTAAACCATCAGAGTTCTGCTTTGCAAGAGCTCTTTCTTCATACATATAGAACAATAAGCGTTTAAACTCAGTTTCCGAATATTCCACTTTCGGCCGTTCATATCCTTCTTCGATTTATAGCCAAGTAATAAAATCTCGATACTGAAGAAAAGATCTCATAGCAGATTTCTATAATGGATAATTTTTCCCATTAACTGAATCAGCCATAGATTCAAATCTTATAGGTTGGATCGCCCCAAACACTGATTGTTATATGTTTTCGTGATTTTTTTTTTGGTAAATCCAAAATGTATTAATAAATAGCAAGAGTTTTACAACTAAATTTGAAAGAAAAGAGGCACATCACCCCAAAAACTTACGAACTTACAAAAATTAATCAAATCTGAAGTAAATTACATTTGGCAGTTCAATTGAACGAATAAAATATGGTTTGTTATCATAACTAATTCCTTCACCATCTTCTAGAAAACATCCTCTCTTGCCATCACATCCGCTGAAAAATTAGCCTCTCTATAAGTGTGAAAAAAACGAATTCTGATGTATCTAGCTCTTACCACAATCCACCTTTGTCTAAAAAACCACAAATTTGCCAAAGTATCACTACTATAGGCATGAACTGCTCCCATTGAATCTGTACGAATACAAATATCCCCAACCCCAAATTTAGTCGCCCATTCTAAGGCCATTATAATACAAAAGAGTTCCGCCAAATAATTAGTACGAACCCCAAAACCAACACTCATAGCTCCTAATACATTAGCATCAGAATCACGAACCACCACACCTGCACCAGCTCTATCCGGGTTCCCTCACTCTTCTATATTGCACTCTAAAGTAAGCAAGAACACGCAAATCATCTTGGATGTTAAACATGAACCCCTTCAAACGCCTTGAGTAATCATGGATTTGATTGAAAACCTTCTTATGAAAGAAATTCCAACTAACCTTTTGATTACCATAGATAAAACCATTCCTTGTCATCCACAATTCTGATCTAACAACCAAAATAGCCAACGACTATAAATCGTTAAACATACGACTTTTACCCTTTGCTTCTTTATAAGCTGTAGTGAGATTTTGGTGAGGGAAAATACCAAAAACATCTGCAATCCACAACCACGCCTTGGAAGCAAAATCACAAGACCAAAGAATATGATCTAAAGTCTCCTCTTCTCTATTACATAAGCAACATTTATTAACTACTTGATATTTAAATCTACTTCGTACCTTGTCAAGCGTTGCACAAGCACCACGAAGTAATTTCCAATTTCTAGCAGCAAGAGAAGGATGAATAGCAGGCCTCCATAACAATTTTTCACCCTCCAAGATAGGTTGTCTCTTGCGAATAAGCTCTTTGGCCGAAGAAACAGAGAACTGCCCTTTGTTATCCGGTGTCCAAACCTCGTAATCTTTCCCACCCATCGGAACTGGCAGGTCTTCTCAAACAATACCAGCAGCTAAGAACGTATGTAAAGCATCTTCCGTGAATGACCATTCCCCATTTGCAATCGTATCAGCAACGCAAGCCTACCTATCCAAGTCCCCAGGTCCTAAAATATCCGCAATAGAGATATCACCCCACCAAGAATCAAAATATAATGATGTGGATCTGCCATCACCTATCAGCACCGTTGAATTGAATTCAACTTCAGGGTAAACCCACTGAAAACCTGGAAAAATAGAAGACTTTGTATATCTAACTAAGTGCCCATTCTTAGTAAAGAATTTAGCACTTAAAAAACTCACCCAGACTTTTTTAGAATTACAAATCTTCCAACACAGCTTCATAAGCATGGCCTTGTTCATTCCCTGCATTTGAGTGATACCAAGACCCCCCCTCAGAATACGAAGCACAAACTTTATCATAAGCTACTACAAAAGATTTACTCACCTTGGAATCACCTGACCATAAGAAGTTGCAGATTTGATAAACTCCTTTCGAAAAAATAAATCCTTCAAAAACTTTTGCTGAGCATCAAATTTTGTAGTTGTACAATATATCTCATGTTCTTCCTTTGTTGTTAACTGAGTAGCACTCACCTTGGGCTATGTTTGCAAGCCCAAGTTTGAATCCGAGCAAAAAGAGTCCTTGTTGGTTTCAAGTTCTTCACGTCCAAAGTCCAAGTGTGTTTGGCTTTCTGTGTCTTCCTTGGACTCTTCTTGTAACACACCGAATTTGTTCGGAGATAAACCTCCACCAGCACTAACTTTCGCCTGTGTAGCTCTTTCCAAATCCTCACGAACCTTCATTAAATTAGCTAAATCTTCTTCCATTTTTTTTCCAAGCTCCAGAACAATACGCTCTTCAGTACTTAATTCAAAACCTTGTTCCAGTTGAGCCTTGAGCTGTGCTACCACACCAAGAAGTTCAAGGTTTTCCGAACTGAATTTGTTTTTTTTTTTTTTTGTTTTTTTTTTTTGATAAGTCAATCCGAACTGAATTTGGCTTGTTGTTTACCATTGTGTTGTACGTCATCTGTTAGTGTATAGTCTTCAGCAGTAAACTGAGAAAACGCACCCCCATTATATCTTTTCGTGATTGCCTTCTCTAATACCAATTGAAAAGATGAGGGTACCCAAATACACCACAATCTTTTTGTTTCAACCTATAAGTCCTCTTAACAAGTGTGATCACCTATGGACAAAGTCGAGACAATACAACAACTTATGTATTCACACTTTGTGCAATCATCTATGGATACGAGATCGAGACAATACGATAAAAAGATAACTTGTGTGATTGACTATGGATACAAGATCGAGATGATACGACAATCAAAGTGTGCTACTTGATAATAGGTTCGGTAATAACCAAACTCTATAGGATCACTATCAAGTATAATGGAGTTAACATATGTGGAATGAAAACATGAGGAAAGAGAAAGTCTGGCGATTTCTCTAGGGTTTTGTTTTTTTTTCAAGTTTTCTTAACGTTTTTTCAATCTGATCATCATGGTTGAGGAAACACAAGTAACTTCTTCTAGGGTTATTTCCCAGCAACAATCTTTTGCGGAGAAAGTAAAAGGAAAACAGACTTTGCAGCCTACGTGTGTTGATATTAATAGCTTGCCAAACCCTACTATGATTGATGGAGAGCCTTCTCTTATTATTCCAGCTGATTTTTATCAAGAAGGATGTAAACCCTTTGAGCATAGTTTTATTGCACGTCTGAACTTCACGGGATTGAATTTTGTGGAAGTGAAATCCAGCTTGGTTAATCAATGGCAGATAAACCCTAGCTCAGCAAAGTTTATGACTATGAGTAAAGGATTTTTTGTGGTTATGTTACATGATGCTGAAACAAAAGAGAGGATTCGACGCACTAAATGGTATGTAAATCAATATAAGCTCAAACTGATGGATTGGTACCCAGGTTTTGATCCTGAACGTCAAAAAACTTCCCATGCAAACGTATGGGTTCACTTTCCAGGTCTCCATGCAGAACTATGGACAGAGAAGAACTTGTTATCTATGGGGAAGGTACTAGGCACTCCCATTGTAGTTGATCAGAGAACTCTTAATCTAGAGTATGGTAACTTTGCCTCAGTTTTGGTGGATGTGGATTTTGCGAAGCACATTCCTAGTAGAATCAAGATTACAGCTGGGGGACGTACTTTCTGGCAATATTTGGAGATTCCACGGGCTCCAAAATTCTGTATGAAGTGCTGCATTATTGGGCACAATGATGATGAGTGCAGGAGGAAAACTAAGGGTGATGATAACTCTTCAAAGGCTGATACTACAACAAAGGGAGATTCTTCCAAAGGCTGGCGAACTGCTAGGAATAGGAGGCAGCGTAAAGGAAAGAATGCTGAGAACTTTCCTGGTGGTGATAATGCTTCAAAAGATGCGGAGCATGATGCTTCAAAAAATGCGGAACATGATGGTGTTCTTGCTGTGTTACCAGGTGAAGTAGAGGAGAATGCTATTGGTGTGGAGGAAACCAATCAGCTTGAGAATGAGCTAGCTTCTTCTGAAGCTGTTTTTCATGCAGCGTCTGTAGCTTTAGAGAAAGCAAAGCAGGCGTTAGCTGAGAAAGGAGTATTAGCTAGTAGGTTACCAGTGGGTGAAATTGGAACCTCAGCTAAGTCAGTAGGGAGTGGTGAATTGGATAGAACTAATCACTCTATCACTGATAAGACTAATGCTAGCTCTTCTTCTACTCCTTTTGAAACTTCAGGAAGGAGGGGATGTGATGTTGTGGTGGACAATATTGAGAATTTGTCTCGCTACAAAGCTATTAATGAGAATGCTTGTGTGCTTTCTCCTAATAAATTCAATGTTTTGTCTGCTGAGTTGGGGGTGGATTCTGTGCAGCAATCCAATGAGCAAAGGGAGGAGAGTTCAGATGAAGAAATCACTCCAGAGAAGGCTTCGTCAGGTGTTAGGGGGTCTAAATGGTCTGACATACCCGTGGAGCAGCCAAAGAAATCTAGGAAACCTGTTAGGATTCGGATTTCTAATGATCAGAAAAGTACTTCTCAACAAAGTACAAATAAGGAGTCCAAGTCTGATTCGGAAACTGAGATCAATGATTTGGGAATTCGAGTTAGAAAGGGATTCTCCCCAGTTATACTTAAACGGAATTCTGATAGGATTCCTGATGCTAGTAATAATTCAAAGAATATAGTTTCCTGATGCGTGTGCTCTATTGGAATATCAATGGGGTGGCAAAGGTGGAGGCTGGGCAGAAGTTACGTGAACTTGTTCATGATCTGAAGCCGGAGATTCTTTGTGTTGCGGAGCCAAAGATTAAGTTCTCTGACAAGGTAATTTGTAAGTTAAATTTAACTGGTTTTATGAGGAAGGTTGTTCATAATTCTTCTATGCATAATATTGGGAATCTTTGGATCCTGTGGAGTGCTAATATTGAAGAGCCAGAGGTGGTTAATATGACTAGGCAAGCAATTACTGTTAGAACTGAGGGGGTTTTAATCTCTTTTGTTCATGCTAGTTATATTCAAGTTTTTCGAAGAAGATTATGGTCTCAACTTTCAGCTGTGGATACTACAACTCCTTGGATGATAATGGGAGATTTCAACTGTGTTCTTCGTCAAGATGAAAAGAAGGGAGGCCGTGAGGTTCGTGTCTCTTGTATTAATGAGTTTTCTGGTTGGATGGAAGATAATGATCTTTTTGAAGCAGATTCTTTGGGGTCTAAGTTTACTTGGACTAATGGTCAATCTGGTGTTGGTAGAATTCTTAGTAAATTGGATCGTGCTATTATCAATGAGCCTTGGTTAGCTAAGTTTTCGAATTGGAGGTGTAAAGCTCTTCCTAGGGAAGTTTCTGATCATTCAACGCTTATTGGGTTTCCTTTCCTTGCTCCGAGGCCTAGGCGTGCTCCTTTTCGTATCCAAAAAATGTGGTTTTCTCATCCTGATTTCTTGAGAATGGTGGAAGATTCTTGGAAGTCTCCGGTTTATGGTAATTTGGATTTTATTTTTCCTTATAAATTGAAAAGGTTGAAGGAGGCAATCAAATTGTGGAATCAAACGGTCTTTGGAAATGTTAATGCTAGGCTGAAACAAGCTCAACTTAAGTTTGAAGTGGCTTGTAGGAATTCTGATGAGGATCCTTTTAATACTTCTAAATTGAACATTATGAAGGATTCTCTGGTGGCGGTTCAAGATGTTCGTATGCAACATCTTACTATGTTGAAACAAAAGGCTCGTAATAGGTGGATTTTGGAGGGTTCTAGTAACAATTCTTTTTTTCACAGCAATATAAACATTCGAAGGAGCGCAAATACAATCTCGGAGTTGGTTACTGAAGATGGTGTGACTATCTCAGAAACTATTCAGCTTCGTGACCATGTGGTTTCTTATTATGAGTCGAAGTTCAATGGTGTGGAGCTTCCTATTGAGGATAATCTCTTTGATTATGAGCATGAGTCCATTTCTTTGACTGAAAGGCAGATGTTGGATGTCATTCCTTCTTTGGATGAAATTAAATCAGCAGTTTTTGATTTAGGTGCGGATAGTGCTCCGGGTCCGGATGGTTTCTCAGGGTGTTTTTATAGACACTGTTGGGATATAATTCAGCAGGATCTTCATTCGGCTATTGTTTATGCTTGGACTTCTAAGTCAATTCCGAAGGGTTCGAATTCTAGCCTAATTATTTTGGTTGCTAAGGTTAGAGGTGCGGATAGCTTGAGGAAATATAGACCTATCGGTCTAAGCAATTTCTTCTTCAAGATTTTCACTAAAATTCTGGCTACTAGACTTGGTCGGGTGTTGGATAAGTTAGTGTCAGAGGAGCAGGTGGCTTTTATGAAAGGTAGGAATATTCATGAGAATATTAGTTTGGCTTCTGAGATGGTGAATGAGATGCACATCAAAAGGAAGGATGGTAATTTGGGCCTGAAGCTTGATATTTCTCAAGCTTTTGATACTGTTAATTGGTCTTTCATTATGGAGGTGTTTAGAAGATATGGTTTTTCTGAGGATTGGTGTTTGTGGATTCAGAAAATTCTGGAGTCAGCGCGCATATCTATTCTTCTCAATGGTAGCCCGGAAGGTTTTTTCAAAATTAATAGAGGGTTGCGTCAGGGGGATCCTCTTTCGCCTCTTATTTTTGTTTTGATTGAGGATGTTCTTAGTAGAAACATCACAAAACTATTTCAAAACAAGGATATGTCTCACCTGGTTAGGCGTAATGGTATTGCTCCAACTCATTTATTCTTTGCTGATGATATTATGATTTTTTGCAAGGGAAATATGAAGAGCTTGAGAAGTTTGGTGAAGTTGCTAGATTCTTATCAGCAAGCTTCAGGTCAGCGTGTTTGTAGAGAGAAGAGCAAAATTTACTTTGGTGGTGGCTCTTTGAGTAGACGTCATACCATTGCTGCTTTTCTAGGGATGGAAGTTACACATTTTCTTGATCGTTATTTGGGGGTGAAAGTTATGCCTGGTGCGGTGAGATATCATCATATTAGCAATGTGGTGGATAAGCTTAAAGAGCAACTTTCGGTTCTGAAAGGTAAGATGCTTTCTTTTCAAGACAGAGTTGTTCTAGTTAAAAATGTTCTTTCGAGTTATTCCATTCATAATATGTCTGTGTATAAGTGGCCGGTGAAATTCATTCAGCAAAGTGAGCGTGTGATCCGTAATTTCCTTTGGTCGGGTGATTCAAATCTTTCTAGAGCTTTTGTGGTTGGTTTTGATAAACTGTGCAGTCCTGTGGAGGAGGGTGGTCTTGGAATCACTAGTTTAAAAACTATGAACAAGGCTTTGCTTATGAAGCTTTGGTGGTCTATTAAATCTTCTTCTAAGAAGTGGGCTCGTTTTTTGGAGTCTAAATTCACTTGCAGGGATGGGCGTCTCAAGATGGTTGGTGTAAAATCTTCTATTCTTCCTGGAATTCGTTGGGTTCATAAGGAAGTTGTGAATAATACAAAATGCATCATTGGAGATGGTAGGAATACGTCTCTTTTCTATGATGTGTGGTATGGAAGTGAGACTTTGGCAAGTGTTCTTAATCGTTCATACTTGGACAAATCAGGTCGGGTTTGTGATATTATTTCACATGGTAATTGGTTGTTGCAAGGAGCTCACTTGCAAGATCTTGTAAGTGCTGGTGTGGTTATGGAGAATTTGCCAACGCTTTGTAGTGGGAGGGACAAGAGGATTTGGATGCCTGATATGAAGGGTGTGTTTTCAGTTAAGTCAGCTAGAGAATTGATTAGAAAGAAGTTCCCTACTATGAAAGAAGCTTCGCTATTGTGGAGGAAAGTTGTGCATCCTTCTTTGGCGGCTCGGAATTGGAAGTTTGTTCGGGGAGCGTGTGCAACTCTTGATAAAGTTCGCAGCAGGTTTAAGATTCAATTGGATTCTAGGTGCAGCGTTTTTCAAATTGAAGAGGAGACACTTCAGCACGTCCTCTGGAGCTGTAGTTTTGCGCAAAAAGCTTGGAACTGGATAGCAGGTATTTTCAATATAAAACCTTATTATGATTTGATCACGTCTTACAATGGAGCTAGGCTTCAAAGTGGCATTGTTAGGGATTTGTGGCTGGTAGCAAATTTGGTTGTGCGATCTGAACTTTGGTTCACTAGAAATAAGAAGGTATATGAGAAGAAAGTTCCTTGCTGGTCCTTTTTCCAAAAACGAGTGGTCAATTTGATGCATGAATACTCAGTTAGAATGAAGAGTTTTATGTTCAATACGGTAGCAGATTTGAGAATTTTGGATTTCTTTCGTGTTAAGCATAGGAAAGTGAAGATTTCAGATCCAAAGGAGTGTTATTGGACGCCTCCTAATAACAATGAATTGCTGTTGTGTACTGATGGTGCCTCAAGAGGAAACCCGGGAGTGGCAGGGGCTGGTGTTGTGGCTAGAAATGCGAGTTCGGAAGTGGTAGGGGCAATGTGTATTGGCTTAGGAATTGCGACTAACTATATGGCTGAGTTATATGGTATTATTGTTGGTCTTGAATGGGCAATTCAATGGGGTTATGATCGTTTGTTGATTAGATCAGACTCTTCTTCGGTGTTGAAGGCTTTGGAGGAGGATAATATTCCATGGTTTGCTACACAAAGATGGCTGAATGCTAAGGGTTTATATGGTGCTATTCGGTTTGAACACACTTTTCGTGAAGCAAATTTTGATGCGGATGGAATGGCTAAGCGTGGTTGTTTGTTAGAAGAAGGAGTAGGTATTCACTTTGAGGGAAGACCAGATTTCTTAAGTTCAATTGAGTTTCCAAATGTAATTTATTATCGTTTTAAATAGTTTGTGTGAGTTTTTGGGGTTTCTATGACCTCTTTTCTCCTAAACTATCTTGTAAATATCGTTTCTTGCAATATAATTTTTTGACTTATCAAAAAAAAAAAAGAGTTAACATATGTGAATTTTACTTTATTATAATAAGCGATTATAATGCGAAAATCAAAGTAAAAGACACAACAAGATTTTGTTAACGAGGAAACCGCAAATGCAGAAGAACCCCGGGACCTAGTCCAGTTTTGAATACTCTCAGAAAAAAGCCCCTATACAAAATCTAAACCAACTTCGTATTGTTGAGACCAAGCAGACTACTACACCTAGCTACTTAGTTCCCTCGGTATCCCTGCGCCTTCGGCTTCTAGAGTCACGCACGTGAATAACAAGTGCTTTGGATCGTATTCCAAAAAACAAAGGAAGAATCTGTTTGGTAACCACTCTAATCAATCTTTGCTACAAGATATAGATGAGTTGTTGACAAAGGCTCTTCAGTTTAATCTAATAAACTCATTTGTTTGGTTAGATCTATCTAACTTTAACATCCAAATAGTCAAGTATAGATTCACACTCAATCGAATAAATCTGATTCTAGTTGGATCCCATCCGACCAAGGTTTGTGCACACAATTCACAAGATACGAAAACCAATAAGAAATCTTCTTCGTCTTCAAATATTCTCTTGTGATCAATCACGCACAGAACGGAGTCTTTTAACAATGGATTATCTCAAGATGTCTTTAGATCTAACAACAGTTCTAAATATCCCGTCGATACTTCGATTTATTTTGAGTGAATCTTATATCAGAAGAGAAGATTCTCAAGAATAAACAAACTAGGTGCAATCAAAGTTTCAACAACCATGAGTCAATCAAATCAATCGAAAACTAATAACACTGCAATTATCTAGTTTCCCACCAACGGTACTCGTAGAGCTTCTTGATCCCACAAAAGTCTTTAAACAAGCGGTCGTAAGAGATTTCACCTAATTATGATACTTTCCTCTCCGAATAGACGGCTCCACCAGAAACAACAAGAAATGAAGTTTGCCTGGCTCTTAGGATGGTCTGCTAGAAATGCAAACTTAGGTATTTATAGACTAAGGATGTTTGGACACAAAGGAATTTCCAAAAACGAAAATATTCTCAAGATATACAATGAATGGCAAAATTCGGTTTTCATAATTCTAATAAAAGCTTGTCCAATATTTCCGAAATCTCTCAATAGAAAATCTCCAATTAGTAAATGCATATTACTAATTTTGATCCGGAGAGGCAAAATACATCTTGCGCTTCTGTTTGGGTTAGTTTCCCTGGCTTGTACATAGAATTATGGACAAAAAGGATTCTATTATCTATTGCAAAAATTCTTGGGAAGCCAATTGCTATTGATCAGAAAACTTTGGATCATGATGTTGGAAACTATGCTGCTGTGCTTATTGATATTGATTTTGCTAAACCAATTCCTAAAAGAATTCGTTTGAAAGCTAATGGCAATGAGTTTTGGCAATATGTTGAAGTTCAGGATTTGGAGAATATCAAGTTTTGCACACATTTTAAGTTTATGGGTCATAAGTTCGAAAATTGTCTTGCTGCTCGCAAGCTTTTGGGAGGTTCTAAATCTTCTAATGTGTCTCAAAAACCTTAGAAAGGTGATAAAGAGGTTAACAATCCAAATAAAAAGTATGCTTGGAGTGAAGTACGTGGAAAAAATAACGTGAATGGTAATGGTTCCAATGCAGACAAGGGCATTCATTCTGAAGTTATTGTTTCCCATGAAAACCATGCAGAGAACGTCAATAATATTGAAGCAAAGGAAGGTATTCAGTCTGTTGGTACTATTACAGCACAAACTGACCAAGGTGTTGGTTTTCTTCACATCGAGAGAAACAATTAGCTGAGGATAAACAATTGGAGGATGACCTTAATAGCTCTTTTGTTGAGTAACGTGAAGCTCAGCTCAAACTAATAAGATGTAAAAATGCAATTGCAGCAAAAAAGGATATTGCAGCACGTAAAAATTATGTTCATGCAGTTCATGAAGCTGTTCCGTCAGATAGTATGCAAATTAATTAGGAGATTACTAGCAAGCAAACTCAGTCAAGGACTAACGTGGAATCTGGCGTGGTTATGCAAAAGCAAACTTCTGTGCCCAATAAGAAATTTGAGTCTGTATCCAAGCAAAACTTGGTTTTGGAAACTCAGCAGCAGTTCGTGTACAAGGAAAACTCTGAGATTATGTCAGTGAATTGTCATACTCAGGCCTTGAATATCTCTCCAGGTTTGAATACAAAGCCAGGGTCTGTACCCAACTCGGTTTTGGAAACTTATTCCAAGTCAGAGTCCGTGAATAAGAATAAGCATGCCAAGCAAGCTGAAAATCAAGCCGTGACTAATTCTGAGGCTAATTCTAAACAAGAGTCATCTAAAGAGGATTGGAAAACAGTTAAAGGTAAGAACTCCCCTACTAGGGGTACACCTTTTAAATTTAAATCTTTTGAAACTCCTTATGTGGATGCAATTTTTCAATCTGAATTAGTGGTGAATAACAAGTATGGTGCTCTAGCTTCTGAGTTAGGCCTTGCTAATGATTCTAGTGAGGTTTTGGTGGAGGAGGAACAAGATGATTCTAGTGACACAGACATTAGTATGGGTTCGAAAGAATGGGTGAAGTTGATGCAGATATTATAGCAAGGAAACAAGCTAGAAAAGTGGCCAAGAAAGCTGCAAAACTGTTGGCCTTGCGGTCTTTGCAATCTGATGCTAGCTTGGAGTTCAATAAGGCCAATGAGGAATCTCTAGGTTGAGACAATGATCATAACAAGGAAACAACAACCGGGTTTGATATTAATAATATTTTATCTATGGAGGAGTTAGAGGAGGCAAGTAACATTGAGAATATTGAAGTGCGTGAAAATTTTATTAGGAATCCAGCCTTTAGGCAAGACTCTTTCAAGGAGAAAAAGGAGCTAATGGATAGAATGGCACCTAAGAAAAAATCTCAATCTCCTATTAAGCTTATTCCTGGTGGTAATTATGCTTCATATGAGGATGAAGCAAATCAGTTAGAAAAGGAGCTTGCTCAATCTTCTGTTGAGTTGCGTGAGGCTCGGATGAGATTTATTCATTGTAAAAATAGTATTGCAGCTAAGAAAGATAGAGCTTTACGAAAAAATCATGAAGACATGGCTGCTCAGAGTTTTTCTAAAGAAGAATGGACTGAAGTGAAAGGAAAGAAACCCCCTAACAAAGGTACTTTCTCTTTTACTCCTTTTGAGAATGATTATACTCCTTTTGTGGATGAGTTGATGCAAACTGAAGTTGCGGTTAAAAACAAATTTGGTGTTCTAGCATCTGAGTTAGGCCTTGATAAGGTTATTATTGAGGAGGAGGAGGAGGAACAAGTGGAATCTAGTGACTCAGATGTTAGTATGGGCTCTAAAGGTTGGGGTGAGGTTGATGCTGACATTTTAACAAGGAAAAAAGCTAGGAAAGTTACCAAACAGGCTGCTATTATTATAGCAAAGCGTTCTTTACAATCTGATTCAAGTTTGGGATCTTCCCCTAGCAAGTCTATTGAGGAATCTCCGAGCCATGTTCAAGCGGGGTTGGTTGATACTGTTTTCGATAAGAATAATATTTTGTCTAAGGAAGAATTATCAAAGGAAAAATCAAATCTCTTAGTAAGTTGTCTCCTATTAAGCTTGTCCCTGGTAACTTTGCATCTGAGGATGAAGACGGAGAGTTTTATGAGGATGAAGATGAGGATGTCTTGGGTAATTATGCTTTTGATACGGATATTATGGATGGAATTTTTTCTAAGAGCAAATCGTATAGAGTTGGTAGCAGCAGAAGTAAATTGAAAGGAGTTGGCTATAGATATAGGTAGCTTCTTTTATTTTTCTTTTTTGTGGTTATTGCTTTTGTTATTTCTTAATCGTTATTTAGTCCCCTTTGGTTTATGGGGGTAGGGAGAATTGTGCTCCAATTTTGTAATTCTTGTAATTACGTTTTTTTGCTTTAATAAACTTTTTTGACCTAGCAAAAAAAAAAATGAATATGATGATATTTATGAAGATGAATACAAGCATCCTTATGGAGACCTTGATTTGACACAAATAATTGCTGATATTCACTCCAAGAAGAGGAATTTTAGAGTTGGAAACAAGGGGCGCAAACGATTTTAATGTTCCTAGTTTTTCACTTTATGTTATTTATTTGTGTTTATGAGCTTATTTTATGAGCTTTTAGCGTTTCCTGCCCCTTTGGTTTATGGGGGTGGGGAGGCCTTGAGCCTCCCATCTTGTAATTCTTGTAATTACGTTTTTTTGTTATAATAAACCTTGGACTTAACAAAAAAAAAAGCATATTACTAATTTTTATTCTCTAGAGATATGCATTTAATTGCTGGTAATTAAAGCATATAAAACCAAAAACTTAATTAAAAGATTCTCAATTTATTTCGGCACAGGATCACCTTGAGTAATAAGGAATATCTTTGAATAATAAATGATGAGAGTTATCGTTCGTGTTCAAAGTATGTTGACATCTTTTCACGGCAAATCCTTATTTCATATTTACATGGATTTGCATTCTTTTAATCGATTATACCACACTTCCAAACAAGTTTAGAATTGGTGCACCTGTTTTCCAAGACTGCTATGTGATTAATAAAATACCAAATCACATACATGGGTTCAATTGGTTCTACCAATTACTAGGATCGGTTATAACTAATTATGGAAATACTTTTGATAGATCACACTAGTCACTAGGATCGGTTACACCAGTTGCAAGGATCGGTTCCATATACACATGGTCTTACTTGTGATTGGTCACACCAGTTACCAGGACCGGTTACACCAATTACAAGGATAGATTACACATACTCAGGATCAGTCACATCAATTACTAGGATCGGTCACACCGATTACAAGGATAGATCATACCATCACATGGTGATTACTTAGGATCGGTTACAAAACATAACATAACTTAAGATCGTTTCTACCATCTCAGACATATTGGTCATCCAAAGATTTGCAATGAATAGCCGGACCAATAAGCCTAATGATTTTCCTTTCGATTCATAAAACAAGTTCATGAATATACTTCCTTTAAACAAAAGTAAAACATTGTTTCCTAGGATGAAATCTTCACGATAACCCATTCACATAATCATAAAAATATATACAAGATTATGTCGATGTCATATCTTCGAAGTTCAAAAGATAAGCGTTATACTTCATAATCTAATTCCCTAATATTATGATCATATTATTATGATCGTGTCACATCACAGTATATACAACGTCGCAGTTATGTTTTCAATATAACACGACTTGAAAGATACGTTAGGAATGAAACAACTCAAGTCAATATTACTAACCTCAACTGGAAGGATGATGTCGCCGTTGTAGTTCGCCACTTCTTCACATTCTTCAGGTCTTCGGAGTAATACTTGTATGTTTCAACATTCCTATACTTTCTAGTCTAACCTAAACGAAGTTGACTCTAGTATTTAATCAAGCGACTCTAGATGAGTTTTAATACTAAAATATGACAACCAAACTTGATATACCAACGTTTGGTGAGTTCAACCGAGCTATGCACTAACAGAATTTCTCCTACAAAGGTAGAGCTCCACCAGATCTGAAGCCGGAGATTCTTTGTGTTGCTGAGCCAAAGATTAAGTTCTCTGACAAGGTAATTTGTAAGTTAAATTTAACTGGTTTTATGAGGAAGGTTGTTCATAATTCTTCTATGCATAATATTGGGAATCTTTGGATCCTGTGGAGTGCTAATATTGAAGAGCCAGAGGTGGTTAATATGACTAGGCAAGCAATTACTGTTAGAACTGAGGGGGTTTTAATCTCTTTTGTTCATGCTAGTTATATTCAAGTTTTTCGAAGAAGATTATGGTCTCAACTTTCAGCTGTGGATACTACAACTCCTTGGCTGATAATGGGAGATTTCAACTGTGTTCTTCGTCAAGATGAAAAGAAGGGAGGCCGTGAGGTTCGTGTCTCTTGCATTAATGAGTTTTCTGATTGGATGGAGGATAATGATCTTTTTGAAGCAGATTCTTTGGGGTCTAAGTTTACTTACTTGGACTAATGGTCAATGAGCCTTGGTTAGCTAAGTTTTCGAATTGGCGGTGTAAAGCTCTTCCTAGGGAAGTTTCTGATCATTCGACGCTTATTGGGTTTCCTTTCCTTGCTCCGAGGCCTAGGCGTGCTCCTTTTCGTATCCAAAAAATGTGGTTTTCTCATCCTGATTTCTTGAGAATGGTGGAAGATTCTTGGAAGTCTCCGGTTTATGGTAATTTGGATTTTATTTTTCCTTATAAATTGAGAAGGTTGAAGGAGGCAATCAAATTGTGGAATCAAACGGTCTTTGGAAATGTGAATGCTAGGCTGAAACAAGCTCAACTTAAGTTTGAAGTGGCTTGTAGGAATTCTGATGAGGATCCTTTTAATACTTCTAAATTGAACATTATGAAGGATTCTCTGGTGGCGGTTCAAGATGTTCGTATGCAACATCTTACTATGTTGAAACAAAAGGCTCGTAATAGGTGGATTTTGGAGGGTTTTAGTAACACTTCTTTTTTTCACAGCAATATAAACATTCGAAGGAGCGCAAATACAATCTCGGAGTTGGTTACTGAAGATGGTGTGACTATCTCAGAGCCTATTCAGCTTCGTGACCATGTGGTTTCTTATTATGAGTCGAAGTTCAATGGTGTGGAGCTTCCTATTGAGGATAATCTCTTTGATTATGAGCATGAGTCCATTTCTATGACTGATAAGCAGATGTTAGATGCCATTCCTTCTTTGGATGAAATTAAATCAGCAGTTTTTGATTTAGGTGCAGATAGTGCTCCGGGTCCAGATGGTTTCTCAGGGTGTTTTTATAGACACTGTTGGGATATAATTCAGCAGGATCTTCATTCGGATATTGTTTATGCTTGGACTTCTAAGTCAATTCCGAAGGGTTCGAATTCTAGCCTAATTATTTTGATTGCTAAGGTTAGAGGTGCGGATAGCTTGAGGAAATATAGACCTATCGGTCTAAGCAATTTCTTCTTCAAGATTTTCACTAAAATTCTGGCTACTAGACTTGGTCGAGTGTTGGATAAGTTAGTGTCAGAGGAGCAGGTGGCTTTTATGAAAGGTAGGAATATTCATGAGAATATTAGTTTGGCCTCTGAGATGGTGAATGAGCTGCACATCAAAAGGAAGGATGGTAATTTGGGCCTGAAGCTTGATATTTCTCAAGCTTTTGATACTGTTAATTGGTCTTTCATTATGGAGGTGTTTAGAAGATATGGTTTTTTTGAGGATTGGTGTTTGTGGATTCAGAAAATTCTGGAGTCAGCGCGCATATCTATTCTGCTCAATGGTAGCCCGGAAGGTTTTTTCAAAATTAATAGAGGGTTGCGTCAAGGGGATCCTCTTTCGCCTCTTATTTTTGTTTTGATTGAGGATGTTCTTAGTAGAAACATCACAAAACTTTTTCAAAACAAGGATATGTCTCACCTGGTTAGGCGTAATGGTATTGCTCCAACTCATTTATTCTTTGCTGATGATATTATGATTTTTTGCAAGGGAAATATGAAGAGCTTGAGAAGTTTGGTGAAGTTGCTTGATTCTTATCAGCAAGCTTCAGGTCAGCGTGTTTGTAGAGAGAATAGCAAAATTTACTTTGGTGGTGGCTCTTTGAGTAGACGTCAAACCATTGCTGCTTTTCTAGGGATGGAAGTTACGCATTTTCCTGATCGTTATTTGGGGGTGAAAGTTATGCCTGGTGCGGTGAGATATCATCATATTAGCAATGTGGTGGATAAGCTTAAAGAGCAACTTTCGGTTCTGAAAGGTAAGATGCTTTCTTTTCAAGACAGAGTTGTTCTAGTTAAAAATGTTCTTTCGAGTTATTCCATTCATAATATGTCTGTGTATAAGTGGCCGGTGAAATTCATTCAGCAAAGTGAGCGTGTGATCCGTAATTTCCTTTGGTCGGGTGATTCAAATCTTTCTAGAGCTTTTGTGGTTGGTTTTGATAAACTGTGCAGTCCTGTGGAGGAGGGTGGTCTTGGAATCACTAGTTTAAAAACTATGAACAAGGCTTTGCTTATGAAGCTTTGGTGGTCTATTAAATCTTCTTCTAAGAAGTGGGCTCGTTTTTTGGAGTCTAAATTCACTTGCAGGGATGGGCGTCTCAAGATGGCTGGTGTAAAATCTTCTATTCTTCCTGGAATTTGTTGGGTTCATAAGGAAGTTGTGAATAATACAAAATGCATCATTGGAGATGGTAGGAATACGTCTCTTTTCTATGATGTGTGGTATGGAAGTGAGACTTTGGCAAGTGTTCTTAATCGTTCAGACTTGGACAAATCAGGTCGGGTTTGTGATATTATTTCACATGGTAATTGGCTGTTGCAAGGAGCTCACTTGCAAGATCTTGTAAGTGCTGGTGTGGTTATGGAGAATTTGCCAACGCTTTGTAGTGGGAGGGACAAGAGGATTTGGATGCCTGATATGAAGGGTGTGTTTTCAGTTAAGTCAGCTAGAGAATTGATTAGAAAGAAGTTCCCTACTATGAAAGAAGCTTCGCTATTGTGGAGGAAAGTTGTGCATCCTTCTTTGGCGGCTCAGAATTGGAAGTTTGTTCGGGGAGCGTGTGCAACTCTTGATAAAGTTCGCAGCAGGTTTAAGATTCAATTGGATTCTAGGTGCAGCGTTTGTCAAATTGAAGAGGAGACACTTCAGCACGTCCTCTGGAGCTGTAGTTTTGCGCAAAAAGCTTGGAACTGGATAGCAGGTATTTTCATTATAAAACCTTATTATGATTTGATCACGTCTTACAATGGAGCTAGGCTTCAAAGTGGCATTGTTAGGGATTTGTGGCTGGTAGCAAATTTGGTTGTGCGATCTGAACTTTGGTTCACTAGAAATAAGAAGGTATATGAGAAGAAAGTTCCTTGCTGGTCCTTTTTCCAAAAAAGAGTGTTCAATTTGATGCATGAATACTCAGCTAGAATGAAGAGTTTTATGTACAATACGGTAGCAGAATTGAGAATTTTGGATTTCTTTCGTGTTAAGCATAGGAAAGTGAAGATTTCAGATCCAAAGGAGTGTTATTGGACGCCTCCTAATAACAATGAATTGATGTTGTGTACTGATGGTGCCTCAAGAGGAAACCCGGGAGTGGCAGGGGCTGGTGTTGTGGCTAGAAATGCGAGTTTGGAAGTGGTTGGGGCAATGTGTATTGGCTTAGGAATTGCGACTAACTATATGGCTGAGTTATATGGTATTATTGTTGGTCTTGAATGGGCAATTCAATGGGGTTATGATCGTTTGTTGATTAGATCAGACTCTTCTTCGGTGCTGAAGGCTTTGGAGGAGGATAATGTTCCATGGTTTGCTACACAAAGATGGCTGAATGCTAAGGGTTTATATGGTGCTATTCGGTTTGAACACACTTTTCGTGAAGCGAATTTTGCTGCGGATGGAATGGCTAAGCGTGGTTGTTTGTTAGAAGAAGGAGTAGGTATTCACTTTGAGGGAAGACCAGATTTCTTAAGTTCAATTGAGTTTCCAAATGTAATTTATTATCGTTTTAAATAGTTTGTGTGAGTTTTTGGGGTTTCTATGACCTCTTTTCTCCTAAACTATCTTGTAAATATCGTTTCTTGCAATATAATTTTTGACTTATCAAAAAAAAGTAGAGCTCCACCAGCAAACCTGGATGTATGCTAGCTGCAGATGATATTTTTGAAAATGAGGAATGGATTGTTGACAGTGGTGCTAATAATCACATTACTTCTGATGCATCTGCTCTTCCAGAAGCTACTTCTTATGATGGTACTGAGGTGATAAATACATCTCATGGTGGAGGTATGTCTATAAATCACAAAGGTCAGTCTCGAGGATTGTTAATGATCATTCTTCATGCTAAATGATATACTGTTAGTACCTCATGCATCTCATAATCAGTTATCAGCTCACAAGTTCACATCTGACAATAATTGCTCTTTAACTCTTGACTCTCATGGTTTTTCTGTGAAGGATCAGATTTCTGGGAAGATTCTCTTCCAAGGTCCACATAAAAATGGACTGTGGAGGTACTATATAAGTTTTGAATGCATATTTTGTATAATGATGAAATATCTGGAAGTGTGCTAGCAAGCACCAATGATGTTTTGAAGTCCCAACAGAGTGAGTTTTAGATACAGAAGAAGATACTTAGTCATTCAGTATAAATTATAAAATATATAAAACATTGAAAGCTCGGCCAGACGAGGCTCTGATATTTCCAATATATATTTATGCTTTAAAGAGGTTACATGATCAATTGGAGACTCCTGTAACAATGGTTTTATTTCAATTCTCTCACGGGATGTAAAATATGAATTTTATACTTCTAGTGCGATTCAAAGACGCATAAAGTCCCCATGTTTCTATAATTGAGTAGAAGAGATTTGTCAATTTTAGCCTTCCTCAAAAATCCACCATCAACAACAGTTCAAAATAATAATCGGGAAACTTCTCTCCAGGCTAAGTACTTCAAAAAAAAAAGTCATCTTCTTCATACTCCTAAGAAAGGAGATTCCAACTTGGCTTTGGAAGAACATTAGTAGTGACATTGAATTAATAAAAAGTTTGGTTGTTAGTCCTCATGGGAGGGTAAACAGATTCTAATCTAGAACGATAAATGGCTACCTGAACCTGATCACCCTCTTATTCCTGCATCCACTGCCACTAATCATGAAGAGCCTAGTTAAAGATTTGGGGTGTGAGGAAAGTTTAGGACGTGTATAATAGGAGTTGTTCGTTTCAATAAACCTAAACTTATTTGTGATTCAAGGATAATTCTGAACATCATACATACGTGTATACCTTGTTTAAAGATATGAATTCGGCACAGAAAATCCGGTCCACATATATAATAAATTAATATGTAGTTATAATTTTAAAAGATCAATTTTTGTATATATACAGTTAGAGCATAGCTCTGTTGAACCCACCAAGCGTTGGTATGTCAAGTTTGGTTGTCATATTTTAGTGAACCAAAACTCATTTAAAGAGTAGCTTGATTATTTACTAGAGTCAACTTCGTATAGGTTAGCTAGAAAGTTACTAGGATATGAGACTTACAAGTATTACGTGAAGACTTGAAGAATGTGAAGAAGTAAAGAGCTACATCGACGACATCATCCTTCCTCTTGAGGTTAGTAATATCTGACTTGAATTGTTTCGTTCCTAACGTATCTTTCAAGTCGTGCATATTGAAAACATAACTGCAAAGCTGTGAATTATTATACTCTAGTTAGACATAGTATTAAGAAATTACAATACAAAGTATAACGTTTATCTTTTGAACTTTGTATATAAGACATCGACATAATCGTATGAATGCTATTATGATTATGTATGGGTATGGGTGAAGATTTCGTCCTAGGAAACAATGTTTTACATTCGTTTAAAGGAAGTACAATTCATAAACTTGTTGTGTGAATCGAAAGGGAAATAGCTAGGCTTATTGGTATTGTTATTCATTGCAAATCTTTGGATTACCAATATGTGTGTTTAGTATAAACGCTCATAACTTGTTTATGTATCTTGGTAAAACTATTCACAATGCCTGACTTTTGTATTGGTATGACTTTTATTAGTGAAACCAATCTTAAGTAATCACCTGAGATGGTATGATCGATATTTTGTAATTGGTATGACCAACTCTAGACATTGGGGAACCGATCCTAGTAAGAGGTGCAACCGATCACAAGTATGTGGAATCGATCCTTGTAAAAGGTACAACAAGTCTTAGTAATTGGTAACCGATCCTATGACTTGTGCAACCGATCACAAGTAAAATACCATTATTATGTGGTAACCGATCCTAGTACTAGTCAATCAATTTTTGGAAAGCTAGTGTGACCGATCCTAGTACCCACATGGAGGTAGAACCGAAGCTTTTTTTTGGTAGAACCGTGAAACCCATTAATGGTGATTTGATAGGATAATCAATCACATAGTTCTTGGAAGTCAGATGAACCAATTCTAAACTCGTTTGGAAGTATGGAAAATCGGTTCCAAGATTGTAAATATGAAAAAAGATTTACAAAGTGATGTCGACATACTTTGAACATGTGCAGTAATTCTTATCTTTTATTGTTCAAAGATATTCCTTAATAACTAAAGGAGAATCCCGGATCGAAATAAATTCAGAATCTTTTAATTAAGGTTTTTAGTTTTTATATGCTTTTAATTTCCAGCAATTAAATGCATATCTTTTGAAAATAAAAATCGGTAATGTGCATTTACTAATTGGAGATTTTCTACTGAGATTTCGGTCAATATTTGGACAGAGCATTTCCAGGAATTATGAAAACCGATTTTGGCTTTATTGGTTATCTTTGAGAATATTCGGTTTTTGGAAATTCCTTAGTGTCCAAACTTCCTTGGTCTATAAATATTGAAGTTTGCATTTCGAGCAAACTAATCCTTAGAGCCAGCAAAACTACCTAGTTGTGTTGTTACTGGTGGAGCCGTCTATTCAGAGAGGAAAGTACCCTAATTAGGCGAAATCTCTTACAACTGCTCATTTTAAAGACTTCTTTGGGATTGGGAAGCTCTACGAGTACCGTTGGTGGGAAACTAGATAATTGCAGTTTATTATTAGTTTTCGATTGATTTGATTGACTAACAGTTGTTGAACTTTGATTGCACCTAGTTTGTTTATGCTTGAGAATCTTCTCTTCTGATATAAGATTCACTCAAACTAGATCGAAATATCGACGTGGATCTTTAGAACTGTTTGAAGATCTAAAGACGTCTTGTGATAATCCATCATTAACAGACTCAGTTCTGTGTGTGATTGATCACAAGAGATTCAAGTTGTTTGTGTGCAGGTGTTTATTGAAGATCTAAGAAGATTTGAAGAAAAGAAGATTTCTTGTTTGAGTTCATAATCTTTGGTGTGCACAAAACTTGATCGGCTGGGGATCCAACTTTACTCGATTTATCTTTGTGATAACCATGATTGATTTGTTGAGTAGATCGGCCTCAATACATTTCTTTGTGATTAATAGTATTGATTGCGTAGTCTAAACAATTACTTAGATTGGGTTTTTCTCTCTCATGCGAATTTTTCTCTCCAAAAAATTGGCGAATTTTTTCTTTAGGGTTTTCAACTTTCATCAACGTTTTTCCTTCATTCTAGATCATCTTTGGTGATTTAGGATGGGGGAAAACCCTGATTCTAACGTGAATAATCATGGGAACAATAAGGTATCTTTTGCTGATTTGGTTAAGGGTAAAAAACCCTATATGTTAATAGATTCAGATTTCTTATCTCTCTCTGAGGCATCAACATATTTGGAAGAACCATCTTTGGTTTTGCCTAATAATCTTCTTCAAGAGGGACGTGATATATTTCAGTTCAGTCTCATTGGGATATTAAACTTTAAGGGCTTAAAACTTGCTGATGTTCAAAAGAGTTTGGAGGAACAATGGGGTTTCGGTGCTGGAAGATGTAAGTTAGTTCCAATGACAAAAGGGTTCTTTATCATAAAGTTAACTTCAGCAGATGACAAGGAACGTGTATGGCATGGTGATACTTGGCTTAAACAAAATCAACAGCTTAGGGTTTTTAATTTTTACCCAAATTTTGATCCAGAAAGACAACAAACTTCAAGAGCTTCAGTTTGGGTAAGTTTCCCTGGTTTGTACATTGAGTTATGGACTAAGAAAATTCTTCTTTCCATTGCTAAAATTATTGGAAAACCGATTGCTATTGATCAAAAGACTTTGGATCATGATGTTGGAAACTATGCTGCGGTTCTGATTGATATTGACTTTGCTAAGTTGATTCCTAAAAGAATTCTCTTGAATGCAAATGGAAAAGAGTTCTGGCAGTATATTGAAATTCAAGACTTAGAGAATGTCAAATTCTGCACTCATTGTAAGTTTATGGGCCACAAATTTGAGAATTGCCTTGCTGCAAAGAAAATTTTGGGAGGTTCTAATGCTGTAAAGAAGTCACCTACTGTGAACATTAAGAATGACAAAGAAGGAAAATCACTCAAATCTGTTTGGAAAAAAGTTGGTGAAACTTCCCATGCAGGCCATGCAATTAACGTCAATAATGTGAAGGCTGGTAAGGGGAGTATAAATTCAGTTCATGAGGTTGCTGTTTCTGAGGATATTGAATCAATTCATGAGAAGTCTGATGATAAACATCTAGAAGAGCAGCTCGAAAAAGCTTTTACTGAGTATCGTGAAGCTCAGATTAAGTTGATGAGATGTAAAAACAATATTTCAGCCAAAAATGATCTTGCTTTAAGTAAGAATTCTATCCATATTGACAATGCAGATAGTACACAAGGGAACTCTAGCAAGCAATTCGTGCAAACTAGGGAACAAGAGTCCGTGCAAACTAGGAAAGCTCAGCAAGAGTCCGTACAAACTGGGAAAGCTCAGCAAGAGTCCGTGCAAACTAGGGAAGCTCAGCCAATTTTGGGAGATCAGTCCGTGCAAACTCTTAAAGCCCAGCAAGAGTTCGTGTCTAAAAAGAATTTGGAAGATATTCCAAATATTCAGTATGATTCTGCGTTTATAACAAACTCAGTTATGGAAACAAATTCCGTGTTCAAGCAAAATCCTGAAAAGGGTACGACCAGTTCTAAAGAGGATTGGAAAATAGTTATGGGTAAGAACTCCCCTAATAAACGTACATCTTTTAAATTTAAATCTTTCGATACTCCTTTGGTGGATGAGCTTTTTCAAGCTGAACTTGTGGTGAATAACAAGTATGGTGCCCTAGCTTCAGAGTTAGGCCTTACTAGTGATTCTAGTGAGATTTTGGTGGAGGAGGAACAAGATGATTCTAGTGACTCGGACAATAGTATGGGTTCGAAAGATTGGGGTGAAATTGATGCAGATATTGTAGCCAGGAAGCAAGCTAGAAAAGTGGCCAAGCAAGCTAGAAAAGTGGCCAAGCAAGCTGCCAAGATCATGGCTATGAATTCAAAGTGTAATGAGGACAGTCCAAGCCGTGAGCATAACAAGGACATTCAAGCAGGGTTGGAGGAAAATGTTTTTGATCTAGATAATATTTTGTCTACAGAGGAACTAGATGAGGCAAGTACTATTCAACTTGATGAAGTGCGTACTAAATTCATTAGAGATCCAGCCTTTCGACGAGACTATTTAGAGGAAAAAAAGAAGAAAATGGATAAAATGTCAACAAAAAAGAATGTTCAATCTCCTATTAAGCTTGTTCCAGGTGGTAATTATGCTTCAGATGAAAATGAACATGATTATGACAATGATGAAACTTATGATGATTATGAAGATGAATTCAAGGGGCACTATGATTTGACTAAAATAATTGATGATCTCATTCCCAAGAAGAGGAATTTTAGAGTTGGAAATAAGGGGCGAAAACGTTATTAGTTTTCTTCTTTATGCTATTTTTTAGTGCTTAAGAGTTTATTTTATGCGTTTTTTAGAGTTTTTTTCCCCTTTGGTTTATGGGGGTGTGGAGGCCTAGCGCCTCCCATTTTGTAATTCTTGTAATTACGTTTGCTTTAATAAACCATTTTGACCTAGCAAAAAAAAAACTAAACAATTACTTTGGTAGTTGTTAAATAGATTGATCTAAGAACCTGACAAAGGAGTTTATTGTGATAAACGGAAGAGCCTTTTGTCAAACTCATATCACGTTGTTTGAAAAGAGTTGTTACCGAACAGATTTCTTGTTCCTTTACTGTTTGGAATACGAACCAAAGGAATTGTTCCAAGTGCGTGACTTATTACAAGTTGGAGGCGCAGGGATACTAAGGAAACTAGGTGAACTATAGGTTTAGTTGCTTGGTCTCAACTATACGAAGTTGGTTTAGATTTTGTATAGCTTCTTAATTATGAGAGTATTCAATTCTGGACAAGGTCCCAGGGTTTTTCTGCATTGCAGTTTCCTCGTTAACAAAATCTTGTTGTGTCTTTTACTTTTCTATTTCCGCAATTATAATTGTTTTTATTATAATTAGAAGTAAAATACACAAACGTTAATTCCTATTTACTTGATAGCAATCCTAATTGTGTTTGGTTAAGTCCGAACCTATTATCAAGTAATCATACTCCGTTGTTGTATTGTCTCGATTTTGTATCCATAGTCAATCACACAAGTTATCTTGTTGTCGTATTGTCTCGATCTCGTATCCATAGACGATCACACGAAGTGTGAACTTGTATTGTCTCAACTCAGTCCATAGACAATCACTTTCGGAGAAAGGACTTATAGGTGGAAAAGTTTTAGATTGAGGTATATTTGGGTACCCTCGTCTTTTCAATTGGTATCAGAGCAGGCAAACACGAAAAGATCTAACAATCTGTGTTTGGTGCGATCCGACCGATAATAAATTGAATCTAATGGTTGATTCAGTTAACGTAATGGCAGGATTTGACTACTTCAAAAACTCGTGGTGGAAGACATGAATGAAGTATGTAATACTCTTATTCCTAAATGTATTAGGAAATTGGAATTATGTCTATGTATGTCTTGAGGGACTTACATAATCAGTTGGATATCATAGTATTGTATATCATTCCCCTGGATACTAACATGTTCAGTAACAATGATACAATGCTCTACGAGACAGGTTGTATCTCGAAAATGCATAAGATTCCTCTCAGAATTTTTTATTATATAAACCATGCCTATTGTGTTCTTGAAAAATCTGGAATCTTAAATATATTTTGGATATCCTTTCAAAGTATATATATGTACATTTTCAGATCTAAGACTGTCAATGTATCACTACCTAGGATGCAATTTTGGAAACCTTGTAACCTTACAAGGAATGATTTTTTCAGTTAATAATTCTATTAACAATGGATTGCTTCATACACCTCACAACTGTTTTATGAAGCAAGTGATCTTTTGAAATATTACAGGATTTATGATTCTAGTGGTATTTTTAACAAATACCATATTATGTTCAAATTTATCTTTGCATACTCTAATAAAAAATTCTTGAGTGAATTTCAAATGATGTTATCAAATTCTGGTAATAAAAGAGTAAACAGATGGTTGGACAGAAACATAGAATCAATCTGAGATAAAGATCCATACCATGAAAAACCATTTTTCCAAAAGAAAGACTTAGATAAAAAATCGGAATTGTCTCCCCACAAGCTTCGGTTTCCGATTTTGGTAGAATTTCCTAAATCTAGATATTTCCGGTTTTTGATATCTATTCTTCCTATAAAAGATAACCTCTTGGTATGTTCACAAACATATCGGGGAAGATTGATCGAAACCGTAACTAGGGTTTTTCATATTTTCGCAAATATAAGAAAAAGGAAATCAAAGGAAGAAAACTCTGAAACAAACAAACTGGTTTTAAATCCATTTATTCCTCCTGGAGATATTGAGAAAATCAAGTATCCTCACTTGATAAAAGATAAACATGATCGTACAATCTTCGTGGATAATACATGCTTTGAAAGATATCAAGCTTTAAAGGGAGTAAGTTTCACTGCAGAAAAGAGATTTGATCCAGATGTTTCAGAAACCAATTATGTGAAGTTTGTTCAAGACCGGATCTGGGGAAATATGTTCGGGTTTGAAAAATATTCACCTGATATAGTAAGAAGTTTTTATGTTAATATTAATATTAATCATGAAAATCTTACTTTTAGTACTTTGATTGGAAGTATTGTTCATCATATCGACAGAAAGATTACATCAAAAATCATCAATTACAAAGTGAAAGGAAATCATATGATTACCGGTTCTGAAATTGAGCACTTTTTTTTTCTAGGTCAAAATGGTTTATTAAAGCAAAAAAACGTAATTACAAGAATTACAAAATGGGAGGCTCTAAGCCTCCCTACCCCCATAAACCATAGGGGCATAAAACTCTAAAAATTCATAAAGAAAGCTGCTAAACACTTTAACAAATAGCATAAGAAGAAAAATAAGAAAATTAAAATCGTTTTCGCCCCTTATTTCCGACTCTAAAATTCTTCTTCTTGGGAATGAGACCAGCAATTATTTGAGTCAAATCATAGTCTCCATAAGTCTTCTTGTATTCATCTTCATAATCAACATAAGGTTCATCATAGTCATAATCCTCTTCATTTTCATCTGAAGCATAATTACCTCCCGGAACAAGCTTAATAGGAGATTGAGCTTTCTTCCTAGTTGACATTCTATCCATTTGCTCCTTTTTTTTCCTTGAAATAGTCTTTTCTAAAGGCTGGATTTCTAATGAAATTATCACGCACTTCATCAATCTGAATGGTGCTTGCCTCCTCTAGTTCCTCTTTTGTCAAAATATTATTCATATCAAAAACACATTCGTCTAACCCGATTTGGCTAGGAGTTTCCTCATTTGACCTAGAATTAGTTGCCATGATTTTGGCAGCTTGCTTGGCCACTTTTCTAGCTTGTTTCCTTGCTATAATATCTGCATCAACTTCACCCCAATCTTTCGAACCCATACTATTATCTGAGTCACTAGAATCATCTTGTTCATCCTCCACCAAAACCTCACTAGTATCATTAGCAAGGCCTAACTTAGATTCTAGGGCACCATACTTGTTATTCACCACTAATTCTGTTTGAAAAAGCTCATCCACAAAAGGAGTTTCAAAAGATTTAAATTTAAAAGGAGTACCTTTGTTTGGGGAGCTCTTACTCTTTACTGTTTTCCAATCATCTTTTGTTGTATCAGACTCCTTAGAAACTCCCGCATTTTGCTTGGATCCGTCTTGCCTTCAGCGGAAATAACATTCAAACTAGAAACTGAATTATGCACGGTTTTATTTTCCAAAGAAGAGTTTGATTTGGCCACGGACACAGTTTGAACCAAAACAACGTTTTTAGCTCCCAAACTGGAGTTTGTGTTGGATACGGACTTATCCATATGAATGTCCGTATTTTTCTTGGACACTGATTTAATCCCAGAAGTTAGCTTGGTCACGGACTCAGAAGTTTCCAAATTAACAGAATTCTTCTTGGTCGCGGACCGATGTTGAGTATTCATACCCTGAGAAGTTTGGTTTGACACGGAAGTTAGTTGAACCACAGACTCTTGCTTAGCTTCCAAAGTTTGCACGGACTGAACTCCCAAATTTTGCATGGACTGAGTAGTTTCCCGGATTGGAATTGCTTGCTAGACTTCCCTACGAACTATCTGCATTGCCAATATTGGCAGAATTTTTACGTATATGATCCTTTTTTGCTGCAATATTGTTTTTACATCTCATCAACTTAATCTGTGCTTCATGATACTCAATAACAGCTTTGTCGAGCTGTTCTTCTAGCTGTTTATCATCAGCATTCTCATGAACAACATCAAAAATCTCCTTCCCAGATTGCACATTAACTTCTGTCATATTCTCATTCCCGGTTTGCAAACTGTCACTTGCTGCAATTCCCAACTTTACAGATTGATTAGCATGATCTGCATGGGAGCACGCAAATTACCATGCATATTAGTCTTTCCACGCACTTCCCTCCAAGCATACTTTTTATTTGTATTGTTAACCTCTTTACCATCCTTGGATTTTTGAATCTGATTTTTGTGAGACTTAACAGATTTACAACCTCCAAAAAGCTTGCGAGCAGTAAGACAATTTTCGAACTTATGACCCATAAACTTACAATGTGTGCAAAACTTGATATTCTCCAAATCCTGAACTTCTACATTTTGCCAAAACTCATTTCCATTAGCTTTCAAACGAATTCTTTTGGGAATTGGTTTAGCAAAATCAATATCAATAAGCACAGCAGCATAGTTCCGAACATCATGATCCAAAGTTTTCTGATCAATAGCAATCGGCCTACCAAGAATTTAGCAATGGATAATAGAATTATTTTCGTCCATAATTCAATGTATAAACCATGGAAGCTTACCCAAACAGTAGCACAAGAAGTATTTTGTCTCTCCGGATCAAAATTAGGGTAAAAATTGAAAACCCTAAGCTGTTGATCCTGCACTACCCACGTATCACCATGCCATTGGTACCAACTTACTCCTCCTATCACCAAGTTTCCATTGCGCTTCTAAAACTTTCTGAACTTCATTAAGTTTTAACCCTTTAAAATTCAGTCTCCCAATAAGACTGAATTGAAAAATCTCACGCCCTTCTTGTGTAAGTTCTAAAGGTCAATCCAAGGCTGGTTCCTTTTCATACAAAGATGCATCAGGTAGAGATAGTAAATTAGAATCGTTTAGCATATAGGTTTTTTTACCCTTAACGCCTGAGCTTTTTAGAGTTTTTCAGAGCTCTTTCAGGGATCCTTAGGGTTTTTAGGAAACATTTAAAGATAATCTTCATTATTATAGGAAATTTTGTTAGTATCATTCTTTATAATTTTTTCTCTCCAAAAAATTGGCGAATTTTTTCTTTAGGGTTTTCAACTTTCATCAACGTTTTTCCTTCATTCTAGATCATCTTTGGTGATTTAGGATGGGGGAAAACCCTGATTCAAACGTGAATAATCATGGGAACAATAAGGTATCTTTTGCTGATTTGGTTAAGGGTAAAAAACCATATATGTTAAAAGATTCAGATTTATTATCTCTTCCTGAGGCATCAACATATCTTGAAGAACCAGCGTTGGATTTGCCTACTGATCTTACTCAAGAGGGACGTGATGTTTTTCAGTTCAGTCTCATTGGGAGATTGAACTTTAAGGATTTAAAACTTGCTGATGTTCAAAAAAGCTTGGAAGAACAATGGGGTTTTGGTGCTGGTAGATGCAAGCTAGTTCCAATGACAAAGGGATTTTTCATCATAAAATTAACTTCAGCTGAAGACAAGGAACGTGTATGGCATGGTGAAACTTGGGTGATTCAGAATCAACAACTTAGGGTTTTCAATTTTTACCCAAACTTTGATCCGGAAAGACAACATACTACACGAGCATCAGTTTGGGTAAGTTTCCCTGGTTTATACATTGAGTTATGGACAAAGAAAATTCTTATTTCCATTGCTAAAATTATTGGGAAACCGATTGCTATTGATCAAAAGACTTTGGATCATGATGTTGGAAACTATGCTGCTGTTTTGATTGATATTGACTTTGCTAAGCTGATTCCTAAAAGAATTCGCTTGAAAGCAAATGGAAAGGAGTTCTGGCAGTATATTGAAATTCAGGATTTAGAGAGCATCAAGTATTGTACTCACTGCAAGTTTATGGGCCATAAATTTGAAAATTGCCTTGCTGCTCGTAAAATATTAGGAGGTTCTACTGCTGAAAAGAAATCTTCTAGTGAGAGTATCAAAGATGGTAAAGTGGATAAAACAGCCAAATTTGTTTTGAAGGAAGTGCGGAAAAATTCCCATGATGAGCATGCAAATAAAGTCAGTGAAGATGTTGTTGTTGCAAGAGATAATGTTCAGTCCGGGAAGGAAAATTTGATAGATGCAGCATCAACTATGTCTATACAAAACATTGATCCAGTTCAAGAGAATGTTGAAGATAGTCAGTTGGAGGAGCAGCTCGACAAAGATTTCACTGAGTATCGTGAAGCACATATGAAATTGATAAGATGTAAAAACAATATTGTAGCCAGAAAAGATCTTGCTGCACGTGACAATTCAGTTCATGCAGTTCATGCAGATGTTCCGCCAGAGAAAAACAATTCTCAGTCCGTGCAAAATTTGGGAAATTTCGTGTCCAAGCAAGCTAATTCTCAGGGCTTGAATGCAACTCCAAAGCCTATGCATAAATCAAATTCCTACCAAGAGACCGTACAAAATTTGGGAACTCAGCAAGTTTCCGTGTCCAAACACAATTTGGATGCTTCCATGTCAAACCATTCTTCTCAGGGTATGAATACTAAACAGTCCGCGACCAAGAAGAATTTGGAAACTTATGAGTCCGTGACCAAGCAAATTTCTGGGATGTCCAAGCAAAATACGGACAGTCAGGATAAGTCCGTATCCAACACAAAATCCAGTTTGGGAGCTAATAACGCTGTTTTGGTTAATACTGTGTCCGTGGCCAATTCAAATTCTTCTTTGGAAAATAAAACCGTGCATAATTCAGCTAGTTTGAATGTTATTTCGTTTGAAGGCAAGACAGGGTCCAAGCAAAATACGGGAGTTTCCAAGGAGTCTGATACAACAAAAGATGATTGGAAAACAGTAAAGAGTAAGAGCTCCCCAAACAAAGGTACTCCTTTTAAATTTAAATCTTTTGAAACTCCTTTTGTGGATGAGCTTTTTCAAACAGATTTAGTGGTGAATAACAAATATGGTGCTCTAAAATCTGAGTTAGGCCTTGCTAATGATACTAGTGAGGTTTGGGTGGAGGAGGAACAAGATGATTCTAGTGACTCGGACAATAGTATGGGTTCGAAAGATTTGGGTGAAGTTGATGCAGATATTCTAGCCAGGAAGCAAGCTAGAAAAGTGGCCAAGCAAGCTGCCAAGATCACGGCTATGAATTCAAAGTATAATGAGGACAGTCCAAGCCGTGAGCATAACAAAGATATTCAAGCAGGGTTGGAGGAAAATGTTTTTGATATGGGTAATATTTTTTCTAAGGAGGAATTAGAGGAAGCAATACTATTCAGATTGATGAAGTGCGTGCTAAATTCATTAGAGATACATCCTTTAGACAAGATTATTTCAAGGAAAAATAGGAGCAAATGATAGAATGTCAACTAAGAAGCAAGCTCAATCTCCTATTAAGCTTGTTCCAGGTGGTAATTATGCTTTAGAGGAAAATGAAGAGGATTATGGCTATGATGATTATGAAGATGAATACAAGGAGCCCTATGATTTAACTCAAATAATTGATGATCTCATTCCCAAGAAGAAGAATTTTAGAGTTGGAAGACGAAAACGTTTTTAATTTCCTAGTTCTCTTCTTTATGCTAATTTTTTAATGTTTAGGAGCTTATTTTATGCGTTTTTAGAGTTTTTTTTGCCCCTTTGGTTTATGGGGATGGGGAGGCCTAGAGCCTCCCATTTTGTAATTCTTGTAATTACGTTTTTTTGCTTTAATAAACTATTTTGACCTAGCAAAAAAAAAAGTTTTTTACCCTTAACCAAATCAGCAAAAGACAAGGTTTTATTCTCATTAGGATTGTTAGAAGAATCAGAAGTTTCCCCCGTCTTGAATCACCTAAAAGATGATCCAAGATGAAGGAATGGACGTGAGAAATATGAAACCCTAAAAAAATCGCCAAAGAATTTTGGAGAGAATATTTCGCATTTTTTTTTTGCTAAGTCAAGAAATTGTATTGATAAAAAAGTTATTTACAAGATAGATATAGGAGAAAAGAGATCAAAGTGATCCCAAAAACTCCTAAAACCTATTTAAAACGATAATAAATTACATTTGGGAATTCAATTGAACTTAAGAAAACTGGGCGACCTTCAAAACTGCGAATAGTTCGCAGAAAATTACATTTGGGAATGCAAAAATTTTCGCATCTACCACCTCTGAAATTGCGCACGATAACATTTCAAAACTTATCACTGGTAAAACTGTTGAATGGAAAAAGGGAAAGATGCTAACCAAAGATGTACACTTCTACTTAAGGATTTTCGGCAAACTTGTTGTAGCAACCCTTTTTTCTTGTACAAGAGATTCTTCACAATGGAGTAAAGAATTTGTTGAATCTGTATACTACCTCCTAGAAGGCAAAAAAAAAAAATTGACATATGTGGATTAATTATAAATTAAATGATTAAAATCATTGAATCTATCAATACCACAACATTCCATAGAAATCTTGGATATCCCTGACTCATCACCAAGATGTGTGAAAACACAATGGGGAACAACTTTGGAGATGAGAAAAACACTAAAACTATCTCTCAAGGAATTATCAAGCGGATGAGTGGGACTCAAAAGGGATCTAGTATCTCATATGATCAAATCTATAGCAATGGAGATCTCATGTTCCACATTTTACGTCTTGGGAGACAATTAGACTGTATTCAGAAACATTTGGCCTTTGCCTATAGAGATGATCCGGAAACTCTTGAAGGAATCCTAGTGATCAATAATGAGTTTCTAAAAGGTGAATAAAAACAAGACTCTGAAGAAGATTCTGATGAGCAAACAAATGAAGATTAATTTGTCTTCAAGAGGGAAAATAGACATTAGTTTTTGATTATTTCAATAAAGTCTATTATGAATAAAACTATATATTATTTATGAATAAAATTATTATTTTATAATTTTTCTTGTGATAGTTTTCGATTACATATCTTGTACTTGAATGCTTTATTTTATTGCTATGTATATTTACGGGATGTTTGACTTGGGTTTTCATAACCATAATATTCGATCTCATATGGTGTGAACCCTTATGGTGACTTTTTTGGTTTAGCAGGATTAAGTTCTAGCCCATGTTGGTAGGCTTTATCAAAGGATCATAAGGAGTTCCGATTGAAACTCATGTGTGAAAAAGTCACAATATGTTGAATCGTTTTTGGTTTAGCATAAAAGCATTTGTGTTTCGGGTTTTCAACTTTTGCATCACATTAGTTAAAACCGATTTTCAACATTTCTCTGGTAAAGGTTGGTGTTTGTTGTTGTTCTTTTGTCTTGCAAGAGGATGACTACACAGTGATATTCTACCCCTGAAAGATGCGAAGAAATGGGTGAAGAGGATGCGGAATTTGAGGTAACGAAATTTGTTAGTTAATCGTTTTCCTGTAAAGCCTGATTTTATTGCATATATTTATTGCTTTTGCTTGTCAAAATTTCGGTACAATTGATGTTTATTCCACTATTTGTGTATGGATGTGTGTGTGTGATTCAATTGTTTGTGGTTAAGAAAAACTGTTGTTATCTTTCTTTATGGTTTGGTATCAATTGTTTAGGCTTACGAAATTTCGGTGCAATTGCGGTACTATAATGTCTATGTTTGTTTCAATTGCTTCAGGTTGAGGTAAATAATTAAGCAAGTTGATTTATTTGGTTTGTATGAATTATTTATGGCTTAACAAAAAGATTTTCGGGATCAATTGTTTAGTGTAATTCGATTCCGGATAAGAGAAATTGAGTCAATTCTGATCTTAGGTAGACTTATCAAAGTGGAGGTTTCAGTTATTCAAGTCTAATCGAACGTCTTAACAAGAAATGCTAGTTAACTAACCTAGTACTTGTCTTGTTTAAAAGCGAAAGGTCTAAGTTATTATTTGAATAATTAGAACCTGATGAGAAAAATAGAGTTAATTCTGATCTTTATTTTGGTCTTATCGAACAAGCGATTGTATTTGTACACATATATGTATAAGTCATTATTCCTTGAACCAAAGTTTGCGAACTTTGTTGATCAAGAGAAACGGAATGTGGCGTGAGCCAAGTCCGCGAACTGGCGGAAGTTCTCAACCCGAGATTTTCTGCTAGAGTTTGTGAACTCCTTCCGTGAGCTTAAATCCGCGAACCCAGTCCGCGAACTTGAGCAGGTTATATCTAAAATTGGTTGTTCTTGAACTCATGTTTATGTAAACTAAGGAATTCTTTTGCAATCCGTGGCTATAAAGTTCATGAACCGATTCGAGTGATTCAAACCGTTTTTGCTTCGACTGTGTCTTGTGTTTTTTTTTTGCTAAATCCAGATTGTATTAATGAATAACCAATATTTACAAAGAGTTCACAAGAAAAGAGGTCCTAAGACCCCAAAAACTTACAAACTATTTAAATCTGAAATAAGAAATATATGGAAATTATAAATGCCTAAGAAAATCCGGCCTTTCATCAAAGCTTAACCCTTCACCATTTCTAATATAACATCCCCTCTTTGCCATACAATCAGCTGCAAAATTTGCCTCACGAAAAGTATGAACAAAACGAATAGAATCATAACTGTTATTAATTCTTCTCCACCTGTGTTTAACAAACCAAGGAAGATTTGTACCCCTCAAGGCAGCAATAGCTCCCATTGAATCTGAACGCACAAGAACCTTTCTCATATTCCACTTCAAAGCCCATTCTAAACCAACAATAACACCATAAAGTTCAGCCAAGAAATTATTTGTAATTCCCATCCCAATGCTCATAGCCCCCAACAGAGATCTAAGCAATTGAACAACTCTCTAACTAGTTCATTTGAGTCATTTGAACTAGTTATGGTGAATAAGAATATGGTGGATATGAAAGTGATCATATGGCTAACCATTTGGTTAACTATTGTTGAACCAACAAATGTTAATGTTTGGGAACGGTTACATAAACCCAAAAGTGGACATTTCATTTGTGTATAACAAGCTAAGTTTTCGATCCAACGGTTGAGAAATATTAGCTTGAATCTAATCAGGTTTTCATCTAACGGTAAATATTGAATGCTTTGTTACCAAGCTAACATTGATTGCAAACCCTAATTTGAAAGACTATATAAGGGAGAACTCTAGCAACTGGGAAACCTAATCCCCACACCTTACGTGTGATACTAGTTGCATAAGCTAGAGTCGATTCTCCTTTAACCTTGGGTTTTCTTCTTCTAAAACCAGGTTAACGACTTAAAGACTTCATTGGGATTGTGAAGCCAGACCGATACTACTTTTCTTGTAGTTGTGTGATCTGATCTTGCTGATTCTATCGTTTTGAGTACAATTGTAATAATTGGCTTGAGATTTATATCTCCGATAGGCAAGATAGAAAAGTAATCACAAACATCTTCGTCTCATCGTTTGTGATTCCACAATATCTTTTTTCGCTGCGTCGATTAGGATTATTGTTTGGTGATTGATAATACTAGGCTGTTCTTCGGGAATATAAGTCCGGTTTATCAATTGGTTCCTGCTCACCATAATTTATCAAAAGACGGAACAAAACTCGTAGATATATCCGTGGGAGACGGATTTATCTATTACCGTAGACTTTTCTGTGTGATACATATTTGTTTATTAAAGTCTTCGACTTTGGGTCGTAGCAACTCTTAGTTGTGGGTGAGATCAGCTAAGGGAATCAATTACGTAGCATCCTGCTGGGGTCAGACGCGTAGGAGCATAATTGTACCTTGGATCAGTGTGAGATTGATTTGGGTTCAACTACAGTCCAGACCGAAGTTAGTGTGGATTAGGCTAGTGTCTGTAGCGGCTTAATACAGTGTGTGTTCAATCTGAACTAAGTCCCGGGGTTTTTCCTGCATTTGCGGTTTCCTCGTTAATAAAATTCTGGTGTCTGTGTTATTTTTATTTTCCGCATTATATTTTGTTATATAATTGAAATATTACAGGTTGTGCGTTGTTCAATCAATTAGAATATCGGACCTTTTGGTTGCTGATTTAAATTGATTGACACTTGGATATTGGTCTTTGGTACCATCCAAGTTATCTCTCTTTGATAAAGACTCGCAGATTTCTATTTGCTTGAGTATATATCAAATCGAGAGATTGAGATATAAACTCTTTGATATACTTTTTATCTAGATTGAGTCTAACTGTCTAGTTGATTCTCTAGAAAGTTTATTGGAGTTTGTCCATACAGATTGCTAAGCGAAATATTGGGTGTGGTTGTTATACCCCCTCTTTTTCAATTGGTATCAGAGCAGGAAAACACGTTGAAGACCTTACAAGTCTGTGTTTGTAGCGATCTGAGGATGGATGATAGTATCTCTGATAAACGCGTCACCAAAAATAAAGGCTTTGTCTTGTCTAATTCTATTAAAGAGAAAGATTCTTCGATCTCGAATATAGACGAACCATGTGTGCCAACAAGACAGACAGGCTCCGACATGAGTATTTCCGATTACCCTTCAAAAGAGTCTTCCTCTCTAAATGAATGGGAAACGGCTGAAGAGTGTGTCTTGATTCTAAATCTTGCTAGAATCCAAGATGATAGATTTAATCGGTTAAAACACCATGTCGATGTTCTGCTTGGTGTAATAAGAGACTGCAAATTCAAAGAAAATACTGAAGATCATTCTTCATGTATGAGGCTAGCCTCAAAAAGGATGCTTTGGAAATTGAACATCGCTTGAGTAAACTCTCTATTCAAGGATGCTCTAAGCAGTCTAATATACCAAGCACTTCTGCTACGCCTGAAAACCTTCCAGCTCTAGAGGTAAAATTGGAATCCCTTCCTCTTAAAAAGAATGTGTCTGAATTTCCCATTGATCAAGGATGTTCCACATCACATGGAATGAAGAAATCTCCTAACGAGGTTGTTAAGACTACCTTGTCTAATCACTCTTGTGATCAGTAAGTATGCCTCTTTTGTGATGCAAAAGGCTCTGCTAAACAAAAGAGAAACTCAAGGTTGAATAAAACCTCCTTGGTTCAACTTCAACACAACTTAGACTTAATTCTCAAAGGTGTAACTGACATTCATATGTCTAAACCAGTTGGTTTTCGTACTTACCCTGTGTATGTACCAGGAAGGTCAGTTCAATGAGTTCCTCAAATGCTCTAAAGCAGAATAGGAGTCTTAACAAGAATCGTCTAAGAAAAGATCATGTCTTTTCTTCTGGAAATAACATTTCCCTTAATGTGAACGAAATTCCAGAAGAAAGAAGAAAAATTGATGATATGAGAAATAACCTGATGGAGATAATTAAAGGATATATAAAGAAATTGTCGACAGGTTATCACCCTCCTCAAGTCAAAATTCTTCTGGTAAGAACTCTAACTATGTCTCGTATTTTGATGACAGTAAGTTTAGTGATAATTTCTCACGTCAAAATGGATCCCTCTCTAGATTCAGAAGGAAAAAGAGACTCGATCATAAACACAGTTCTTTTAATGAGCCCAGAGCTCATACTTGTGCTAATTAATCACAAGGGTTAAGAACTTGTTCATAAAAATCCTGTTGAGCAAGATGTGTAAAAATCAGGTATACTATGGCAATTTGATATTCTGCTTAGTTGAGCTATCCTCTTATCGTTTATAGCTAAACTAGTGTTTGCAGACAATATTGCTTAAGAAGTATTTGTGTTGTCTAGTATCGTTTCTCTCTTTTTGCAATTCTTTTGCAACTTTATGGACTGCTACACTTGTGCTCTAAATTACTCCTATGTTAAGGAATTTATTGATCCATTTATGAATTATCATTTAGCAAAAGTTCTTCTGTTGTTTTATTCCTTATGGGCCATGATGTATTCGTATGTGTACACGGGTTACCATCACGAGTCAACGGTTTGCAAACCCTAAAGGTCTTCTTCCCTAAGAAACCATATACATACCAAACCTCTGAGTCACGTTTGCATACTCTAGGTTATTTTGATTTATCAAGAATGTCGTCCTCTTCACGAGCTTTTGGTTTTGCAAAAGGTTTTCTTGATAAAGGTATTGGTTTTGTGTCCGAAGGAAGGAAGAAAAGAACCCTTATAGATGAAGGTCATCCTAATGCCTCATGTTACTATGCCTATACTCATGAGGATGTTGAGAAGGAGGATATGATCTCTGCTGAAGTGGTTCATGACTTTCTTAAGTATTACAAGGAAGAAAAAATACAACTTGTTGATACCTTGAAGAGTCTTAATGTGTTAAGAACTGAGTTGGAAAAGGTTAGTCTGACCTTGGTCTCATGAAAGCACAAATTAAATACATACTCAATGAGGATATCTTTTCTAAAGATGTTGTCGTTCACAAGCTTGAAAACCTCAAGACTCATGAGGATCCTGAATCGTCTATTTGACTTCAGTACGTGTCCGGCTTTGGCATAGGAGTCTGGTTTTGTTTTAGATTTTTTTATTATTTGCCTAGTACATCTTCTATTTTCTTGTTTTGTTTAGAAGAATAACTAGAGTTTGGAATATCCATGATTGAAATTACACATAGCTATGACCAACGTTTTCATCTTCTTGTTTTTTAGATTTATTGGTTTTAATTCTAAATTCGTTTGGAAGATGATTTTTGCAGTATTAATCTTTATAGATTTATATATTGAAATTTCTTATGGGATATGTGTGTTTGCATCCGTGAACTATGATTGTCCCATATCTTGTCAAAAGTAAAGTCTTTCGTAAGTCGATATTCTTATATTGATAAAAGAATGAATGGACTTTTGACAAATACAAAAGTTAAGCCTATATTGTCAATTATTGATGGAAGATAGGTTAAAATCTTTTGTTTCCAAGGATTATGTCTATTGTATGTCATGGTGCAAATTGTGATGGAAAATAGAATGAATCCTTGTGTATTCCGCAGTAATTGATCTCTCTGTTCCATACTCTATGTATTATTGTGAGGCTCCGTAATGTGTCTTATGTTGAGCACTAAACAACCAAGTTGATTGTTTTTATGATTACCTATGTTGTTGTTCCGTAAGGTTTTTTTTTTGATAAGTCAAAAATGTATTAATAAATATCAATATTTAGAGAAGAAGTTTACAAGAAAAGAGGTCAGAAAACCCCAAAAACTTGTAAACTATTTGAAACTAAAAATAACTTCTCCAGAAGCCAAAAAAAATCTCAAGAGACTCATAACTAAAAGAAGAACAAACAAAAAAAGACAAAATGCCTAAATTTCTTCAAAACCTCAAACTCAACTGTCTCCACCTTTATTTTTCTTCTTTGGAGTCTTCATTCTTTTTAATTGATGTTTTGTCTCCTTGACGTACTCCTTTCTAAAAGAAGAATCCTTTAAATATTTTTGTTGAATATCAAATTTTGTAATTGTACAAAAAATCTCTCGTTCTTCCTTTGTTAACTGAGTAGATAATTAGCACTCACCTTGGGCTGTGCTTCCTCACCTTGTTGTTCCGTAAGGTACTTTATGTCGAGCATTCTTGAACTAAATTAATCATCTTGTTTGGTTATTTTGTTATGACTCTGTAAGTTTTTATGTTTGAGCGTTTTTGACTGGGTTGATTATTTTCATGATTAACTTAGTCATTGATCCATAGATTATCTTATGTCGAGTATAACCAATTAAATTGATTACTTTTTGTGATTAATCTAATTGAGTTTTTTAAGTCTCCATAAGTTCACTTATGTTTGAGCATTTTTCAATTAAATTAATCATGGGTTCTCTTGTGGTTAGTTTAATTGAATATTTTGGATTCAAATTCATACTTGTATGTGATTTGTTGTCCAAAGAAATCCTTCTTTTCTTTCGAAATTAAGGTTGCTCTTGTTGTCCCTTCGGGAATGACATTTTATGGGGGAGAATTCTTTTTGAACTTGTGCTTAATTGCCAAATCTTTGTGGGGAGTGCTGCTGTGGAATATTATAGGGGTTATCTTGTATCTTTAAACTCCTTGATGAATGCATTTATCTTCGGATTTATGATTGCATCTAAATAAGACGATATGTGTTTCTTTCTTTTGGTCATGAAATGTCTCTTTCGGAAATTTCATTAGGATCCCATTCTTGTACCTTTGCCAATTTTATTGAAAAAAAGGGGGAGAATTAATATGTAGTTCACACTACAAATACATATGGTTTTCGGATCATTATGTAAGGGGGAGTGGTTTCCATGTGAGATGGAGTATTGACTAAGGGGGAGTGATACATATCACCATAGTATTGTTGTTAAAGTTGTGATACAATTGAACTTTGAATTTGTATAATGATACTATGACACTGTATAACAATGATTGAGAACTATTGTTTTCTTGTTGTTATAGCTACGGATTTCAACAACGATGATGCTAAACTTACAACCTTTGGGATCATTGGAGTACTTGGAAGTGACGAAGATTTCGAGTAATGCTGATGATTGGACATGTGGAATAGGAGCTACAAAAGTTAATTTATTTATTTTTTGTATTCCATATGTATTAATAATTTTGTCACTAAAATTGACAAAGGAAGAGATTGTTAGAGCATTGCTCGGTCGAACTCGCATGCGTTGCTATCTCAAGCATGTTTGTCAATGTTAGTGATCAAAACTATAAGTCTTGATTACTAGCCTATATAGCTAAAGGTATCGTACTAGGTTAGAAAGTGTAGTTGAGCTCAAGACTCCATGGCAATCATCATACAAGACGAAGGACTACTCAAGGAACCGGTGGATCTTCATCGACTAAAAGGTATGTGGAGACTTGAACTTATCTATCACTCAAAAGTCTATTTACTCTATCTCCTACTCTTGAGACAAAAGTCGTTTTGATATATAGACTTTGTTTATACACATTTGTTATTTCGAGCTGAGTTAATATCGCCTATCTATTTCTAGAAATATGTGTTGGTAAGCTTTCACTTTAGCCAAATTCATCTTTACCTAGTGACGAATGTCATGTTATGTTTCAATCACTTTGAAAATTGCTCTGACGAAAAATGGTATGTGAATAACGGCTATATAACGTCCTCTGAGAATGTTTCAATAATTGAAATGAGAGTTTAGATTATAAACCATTGGAGGATATAAGCATTGTTATGGAAACACATATATGTATAAGTCCTTATTCCTTGAACCAAAGTTTGCGAACTTTGTTGATCAAGAGAAACGGAATGTGGCGTGAGCCAAGTCCGCGAACTAGCGGAAGTTCTCGATCCGAGAATTTCTACTGGAGTTTGTGAACTCCTTCCGTGAGCTTAAGTCCGCGAACCCAGTCCGCGAACTTGAGCAGGTTATATCTAAAATCGGTTGTTCTTGAACTCATGTTTATGTAAACTAAGGAATGCTTTTGCAAACCCTAGCTATAAAGTTCATGAACCGATTCGAGTGAATCAAACCGTTTTTGCTTCGATTGTATCTTGTGTAGTTACATAAGATCTAAGCAATTGAACAACTCTCTAACTAGTTCATTTGAGTCATTTGAACTAGTTATGGTGAAGAAGAATATGGTGGATATGAAAGTGATCATATGACTAACCATTTGGTTAACTATTATTGAACCAACAAATGTTAATGTTTGGGAAAGGTTGCATAACCCAAAATTGGAAATTTCATTTGTGTGTAACAAGCGAAGTTTTCGATCCAACGGTTGAGAAATATTAGCTTGAATCTAATCAGGTTTTCATCTAACGATGAATATTGAATGCTTTGTTACCAAGCTAACATTGATTGCAAACCCTGATTTGAAAGACTATATAAGGGAGAACTCCAGCAACTGAGAAACCTAATCCCCACACCTTACGTGTGATACTAGTTGCATAAGATAGAGTCAATTCTCCTTTAACCTTGGGTTTTCTTCTTCTAAAACCAGGTTAACGACTTAAAGACTTCATTCGGAATGTGAAGCCAGACCGATACTACATTTCTTGTAGTTGTGTGATCTGATCTTGCTCATTCTATCGTTTTGAGTACAATTGTAATAATTGGCTTGAGATTTATATCTCCAATAGGCAAGATATAAAAGTAATCACAAACATCTTCGTCTCATCGTTTGGGATTCCATAATATACTTTTTCGCTGCGTCGATTAGGATTATTGTGAGGTGATTGATAATACTAGGCTGTTCTTCGGGAATATAAGTTCGGTTTATCAATTGGTTCATGTTCGTGGGAGACGGATTTATCTATTACCGTAGACTTTTCTGTGTGATACAAATTTGTTTATTAAAGTCTTCGACTTGGGGTCGTAGCAACTCTTAGTTGTGGGTTAGATCAGCTAAGGGAATCAAGTACGTAGCATCCTGCTGGGATCAGAGGCGTAGGAGCATAACTATACCTTGGATCCGTATGAGATTGATTGGGGTTCAACTACAGTCCAGACCGAAGTTAGTTTGGAGTAGGCTAGTGTCTGTAGCGGCTTAATGCAGTGTGTGTTCAATCTGGACTAGGTCCCGGGGTTTTTCTGCATTTGCAGTTTCCTCGTTAACAAAATTCTGGTGTCTTTGTTATTTCTGTTCTGCATTATATTTTGTTATATAATTGAAATATCACAGGTTGTGCGTTGTTCAATCAATTAGAATATCCGACCTTTTGGTTGTTGATTTAAATTGATTGACACTTGGATATTGGTCTTTGGTACCATCCAAGTTATCTCTCTTTGATAAAGACTCGCAGATTTCTATTTGCTCGAGTATATATCAAATCGAGAGAGTGAGATATAAACTCTTTGATATACTTTTTATCTTGATTGAGTCTAACTGTCTAGTTGATTCTCTAGAAAGTATATTGGAGTTTGTCCATACAGATTGTTAAGCGAAATATTGGGTGTGGTTGTTATACCCCCGCTTTTTCAGTTCCTATATACTAAGAAAATATCCTGTTTGAAACCAATGACCCGGGATTATTAAAAAAAAATTGAGGGATCTATTTTGATGGAAAATGGTGTATATATTTTAGGAAAATTCCATAATATGCAATTAAAAAGCCAGTTTTACCGATTTCAATAGTAATTATGCCAAATGTTGAGCGTTACAGCACTTTGAGTTTCTTAAACAACTCAAGGGGATTGTATTTGGATGGGAAAAGGGCCAACGATGTCAGTACATCACATGGTCCTCAGTTTTCAACAAAGATTTTAAGGTTTATCAGCTGTTAAAAGTCGTTTTCTAGTTCCATAGCGCTTTCAAGGGTAGTTCCTATATACTAGATTATAAGTTTATAAGTTTTTGGGGCTTTAAGCCTCTTTTCTTATAAACTTCTCTTGTAAATTTTGTTATCTATTAATACAATGTTTGACTTATAAAAATGTAGTATCAGAATCTCGCAGCAATAATGCCTCAGCGAAATTATCAACAACACAACACAACAGTGTCGCAGAACAATTTCATAAATGACATAATAAACGACGTCAGCTAAATCATGAGAAAAATGTGATGGTCCTGCAAAAATTAGAGAGTTTGCGAGATTAACATTTGTAAGGTTGCGAGAATGTCGCAAGCCATATCCGAAAATAAAGGACAGATTAGCTGTCATCCACTATGTAATTCCTTATAAATAGCCGTTCAGTTGTAAAGGAAAAGAGAGAGATCTTTTCTGATTGAGAAGCAAGTAAATAGGAGAGAGAAAATCTAGAGCAGTGGTTATTCTCGATTCCTTTATCTTTTCTTGTAAGAATGTTCAAAGATTCATCAATAAAATTAAGATTGTTAATCTAAAATGAGTTGAATGTTAATGAAATCTTGTGAGAGGTGTAGTGTAGGATTTCCTGCAACTACATAATGTCGCTAGAAACAGGGAGATTGAAGATTATTCTAGAAAAAATTGAAGATTAATATTGAGATTTGTGAAGATTTGGAGTAATTGGTTAAGAATTTTACATAATCTCTTGCAATTTGTTAACATTGAAGAAATGGCTAGAAGAAGAAATACATCAGAACAACCAACTACTGTTAGAAGAAGCAAGAGAATTGCTGGAAGGGAAAGAAGTGAAATGGAAGAATCTACTATAATGAGAAATAATGGAGAAAATCAAATTCAACCACCAGTTCAACAAACACTAATACAAGGAAGGAATACAGATTATGATAGGGTGAGTATACACACTTGGCAATCAAATTCAGCAGAAGAAGTAGAAGAAGAGCAGCAAACCAGAAACCATAGACAGGTAGAGAGAAATCAAGAAGCAGATGAAGGAATAATTCATGGAGACGAGGAAATTGGAGCGTTAGAAACGATGAGACGAAGAATACCTGAAGAAAGAAGAGCTGAGGCAGAAGAACGTGCAAATCTAACAAGGCAAAATCACGAATTGAGGATGGAAAATATGAGACTACAGAGTAGAAAATCGAGAAGTATTACAAAATCATATTCAAGATCGACTAAAAGAGAGATGAGGCGAAACTCACCCACAATTAATGCTGGAAATAATATTCAAGAAGAAATATCAAATCCTAATGAAGAACATCGCGAAAATAGAGAAAGGACTGATGATCGTTACGTTCCACAAAATGAAACTTTTGATGATAGACAAAATGATAGAAATCAAGAGAATGGACAACGTCCATGACGAAATAATCAAGATGGCGAAGGGAATCGAGAGGAAGGAAGGAGAATTTTACATGAGAGAGAAGCTCAAAGAAATCAACAAACGATTGAAGAAGTAATTGAAAGACATTATGCTGAACAAGCACGTTTAATTTGCGAACGTGAAAGATTGAGAGCGGAAATGGAAGAACAAGAGCTTCAGGAGACAATTCGCCAGAACAATCACGACAATCGAGAAAGAAGGCGTACACAAAACCGGAATAACGGTAATATCAATGAAGAGTATGATAGAGTACAGAGGATGGCTGAAAGACAGCGAATGGAATTGATAAGAAATGAACAAAATCATGGAGGGGAAAATGAGAGACATCATCATATGCGAATTCAAGATAGAGATGAGGAAGAGAATCGCATAATAAGACGAGATGAAGATGATGAAGAAGAAATGCAAAATTTCGCGAGAGAAGAAAGATATGAACGCAGAAGAAGGGAGGCGAAATTAAAAAGACCAATGGATCAAAATTCAGGTGTAAATAAACAAATCTTAAAAGAATTAGAAGAAATGAGAGGAATGCTAAATAATAGAGGAGAAGTAGGCAGAAGAAAATTAGATGAAGCTATAGAAGAATCTGCGAAAACTCCATTTACAAGGGAAGTACAACTAGGAGGAATACTTCCGAAATGCAATTTGCCCGAATTAACCAGCATTTTTGATGGAACAACTTGTGCAATTCAACACATTAAAGCCTACGTGAGGTGCATGTTGCAGTGGGAAAATCATGATGCCGTATTATGCAAGTATTTTGCATCCAGCTTAACAGGGGAGGCGTTAAAATGGTTCGAAGGTCTACCAAAGAATACAATAACATCCTTCAATCATTTGCAGACTATATTCCTGGGGGCATATATAAGTAATAATTCTTCGCGACCTGGTATTGAAGACGTGTTTGGAATAAAACAAAGGATTGGTTAAAGTTTGAAGCACCTAACTAAAAGATGGAGGACTATGTGTAGCGAAATGGCTGGCCGTGTGGATGAGAGATATCTTATTTTATCATTTATCAATGCTATGTTTGCAACCAACCTATTGTATATCCAAATTTTCAGAGTCAAGAATACAATCACAATGACTGAATTGCGAGAACTTCAGGAAGAATATATTGCTCTAGAGGAAAGGAAAAATGAAATGGAATCATATCCGGTAGCGAACACCAGTTCACAAACAGCGAATGCAAGCTTATTACCCAAACGAATAAACACAGTGGCGAGCACTTCGCAAGTACAACAAGAAAAGGTGACGGGCAACAATCAACAGAAACTGGTGGCTATGGGAAGCCGAGATCAAGAGGAGTATGAAAGAGAAAGAAATTTCTACAATCGTGGTGGAAATAACAAAATTCAAAGACTCGATCAGCCGCAAGAAACTTATGGAGGTCAAAGACAAAATTATAATAGAGGACAAGGAGGTCACAAGGTGGTATGGGAAGAAATCAAGATGCCACCTCTAAATGCAAGTGTGGAGAAAATATGGGAAGCTATAATTTTGATGGAGAATATACCAACACCATGGAACATGGGAACGGAACCACCTCCAAACCACAGAAGTCATGAGTTCTGTTCTTATCATCATTTTCATGGACATAATACAAATGATTGCAGAAATGTAAAAAGAATTATTCTGAGAATGATAGATCAAGGAAAACTAAACCACTTTTTGGTAGGGCACCCACAATCTCAACCATTGCCACCACCACCAGAGCATCAAAAAGTAAACACGATGAAAAAGAAAGAAACATTCTTCATAGAAGTTGGTGCAAAAGCAAAGAATCTATTCTGTCACTCTATCGTACATTCATACAAGACAATTGAAGATTTTCATGACAATGTTTTGAGTAGAGTGTTCGCAAGAGATAATGATGGAAGATAAATTATGAATATTGCGAAAATCCCGCCACTAGAGGAATGGCAGAAACAGATTATTTCTTTTACCGCAGAAGAAATCCCCGAAGGTGAAGAGGTACATGATAATCCATTGGTGGTAAAATTAGAAATTAATCCAAAACCGAAAGAAGATGAGGATGATGAAGCTGAAGATTCATGGGCAATTAATAGGATTCTAATCGATACTGGAAGCTCTGTGAACATCTTATTTTATCATACTTATAAAACTATGGGAGGAAGAGATGATGATCTTATACCATCAACATATAAGATATATGGTTTTAATGGTACTGCCAACAAGCCTAAAGGGGAGGTTACTATGCGAATTCCATTGAAGGGAATATCTTCTGAAATTCTATTCTGTGTCGTTGATGTAGAATCACCCTACAATGCATTAGTTGGTCGACCTTGGTTACATGGGATTCTAGGTGTAGCTTCAAATTTCCACCAGTGCATCAAATTCCCTCACCCCAGTGGTGTAGGAATCATAAAGGGAGGTTGGATTGAAGGCAAGAGGTGTTACGAAACTGAGGTAGAATCCTGCAAAGGAAGAGCAAACAAGAAGGAAAGTTGGCGACACAAAATCAAAGAGACACAAAGAAGTGAGAGGTTAATGGTGGATGCAATCGAAAGAAAAGAAGAAGAGATGTTGCGAAACTAATGCTAGCTCAGAATAAAAAATGGTGAACATACCACTACCAAGGAAGCAGTAGCAGAAAATAACAAAGAAGCAGAGGATGGAAAAGGTAATGTATGAATGATTGATTTGTTGCGACACTCTCGCAATAAATAAAATTCTCAAAAATACATTTTATTGAATGACAAAATTGAGATTGCGAAATACAAATACGATATGATGATGTACGAGAATCTCGCAGAGATAATGAATTCTACAAAAGACAATCAGAGAACAATGACAAAAGAGAAAGGGGTGAACCTTTATGGCGTACACCCTAGTTCGCGAATACAATTTCGCAAGAGGCAAATGTAAGACCTAAAGTACGTCATATAAGGGGGTACCTGTTGCATGGCTTAGGGCTACACCGCCACCGAAACCTGAGTCATGGAGATTTGGGGTCAATAAAGCCCATCCGGTAGACGCACCTTGGATTCTCAGCTTAAGCATATGACTTAGGTTGGGCGACTAAGGTAATAAGGACTCTCCCAAGGAGTGCAGAATCTGATCAAGGCGCCGAGGTACACGGTTGAGTCAAGAGTGCCAGGGGCGTCTGGAGCGTACCTTGCCATTCTTGACAAGTCTTGGCTTATACTGCACTCGGCCCGAAGAAAACCCCATTTAGGGTGCAGTCTCGTAACCATAAACCCTATAGGTAAAAGGGATAAGAGGTTGCGAAAACAACTGGTTGTTGTTAAGACTGGGTGGGAGGAGCTAACCTTGTATAGTAGAAGTACGCCTCCTTGAAGGGGAAACCAGGGGGGAGATAAGGGCGGCACCCTCCATTAGGGAGCTGATAAGTGTCTTAAGACGCAAATGTCATGAGGATTTTTACTCGCAAGGGTATTAAGTCTTGTCATATTTGTGCAACAATCCTGAAGAGGCAATAATACTAAAGAAAAAGATAAGACGAGATCAATGGGTTTTTGCATGAAAGTGCAAGGACGTCCTGCGATTTTGTCGCAATGACAAGAGGTGGCATAATAAGACCTTTAACTAGGAAGGCAAAATAAGACCACACAGGGATGAGATTTTGAAAAGAATCAAAATTCACTTTGCATATGATCGCGAAATTGTACATAAACAACTGCGAAGTTGAGGCACATAATAAGAAAAATCTGCAAAATCTCTCATTTGGATACATATAACAAAGGCAAGTATGGGAATGAATGAAATTAGAAAATGTTATTTGTCTCCACATGATAGATTTACACAAAAATTAAAAAAATAATGATTATGTTGATTAACCATATTGCAAGGAAGAATTGTTTTAATGAATGCAGGTCAAAATGAAAGAAACTCATATATTAAGGAATATGGAGAACCAAAAGAATTCGCAAATATACAGAAAGAAGGAATAAATGTACAAGTATTACAGAACATTAAAGAAAGAAACAAAGACTACTTTTTAGTTGATCCTTCATCATCTTCATCAGACTTGTTCCCTTCTTTGTATGCACCAGAACTTTTATCCCCATCAGAACCTTCATCACCATCAGATTCTTCATCATCAGCTTCGCTATCAGAAATGGTCAGACTAGGAATGTTCTTTGGGATCTCCTCCAAGAGACAAGGATAATCAGAGTGAGGAATACTATGGTCATCACAAACCATTTGAATAGTTTGATTGCGAAAATGCAGAGCATCGTTCTTAAAGTTCGCAACACTGATCTTGATTTGATTCTTTAATCTAGAATATTTATCGTTGCCAGAAGAAAGATTCTTTGCGAGTTCCTCTTTTTCAGCTTCAAGTTCCTCAATTCTTTCGCGATATCTACTTTCAGAATCTGTGAGCAAAAGGCAATCAATTAATAACTTGATGAAAATTCATAAGAAACAAAAGATTAGTGAAGAAGAACAGTTAATAACCTTCTCTGTCAGAAATCATATCTCTAATCAAGGCTATATGCTCAACTTGGAGACTAACATTTACACCTAAATCTTTTCTGGCATTGTCTAAGATTTTCGCAGCCCAAGCGAATTCATCCTCATTATTTATAAGGAGACGAGAACGAATTTGGTTTTCTCTTTCGCAGAGCTCGGTATTCTTGCGGTTAGCTTCATCTCGTTCAAGTTGAATTTCAAGAAGGGTCTCTTGGAATTTCGCCAAAGCCTTAGCACCTTGATCAGAGATGCGATCCTTATCATCTATGAGACCGCTAATTTTGGTTCTTAGATCATTGATTTTCTCTTTAGAATTAAGAAAGAAACGCTTAAATCGGTTGGCTAAACCTAAACTAGATCTATGGTCAATCTCTAAGAGGAGAAATTTGGATCTCAGTTCATTTAGAGAAAGAGATGAAATTTTATCATTTGAGAAATTATTTAAAGATTTATTAAGACGCTCAAGAAGAGTATCATTATCCAAGGAATTAGGAAATGAACGAAGAATGGTAGCTTCATCAGAAAGACCATAAATGTCTGCAAAAAGGATCAATCAAATAAGATAAAACAACAGGATGAATGAATGAAGGGAAAGAAAAAAAATAACATACCATAGAGTTGATTATTAGCTTGTTGAAGACTAGAGATTTTATTCTTGTACGAAGAAGAATCAATTTCTAGTTGTTTGTTCTTCTCGCGAAGACCTTTGACTTCAATTTCCAGTTCCTCATTCTTTGCAAGAAACTGAAGATTATTCTTTTCAAGAATTTCGCGTCTCCTCTCCAGATCTGAGGCAACAGCGAAAGAAGCTTTTCCACCCTGCGAGAAAATGTAAAAAGTATTAAAATAGAAAGAGATTTTGAGTTACAGTAATGAAGAAGTAAAAAGACGAAAGCATACCAGACTATTAAGAGAATGCAGGAAGTTGGGAGTAACCGATCTAGAAACTCCGTGAAGAGAATTATCACCATCCAGTAAAGGAACATCGCAAATCGTAGCGAGAGCTTTGCAGGTATTAGCGAATTGATTATCTCCCATTCCTTGCCAAGAATCAGAAAAGAGGCCAGAGAGCTTAGCCATAGAAGATTCAGATGGAGAATCTTCATTTGCAGCAAGGTCATCATTATTCTCATCATCCTCATCACTCTCGGAGTTTTCATGAGAAGGAATATTTGAAAGAGAGGAAGAACGGATTTTTCTCTTCTTTGAAGGAGGAACAGTTGGTTTTTCCCTGCGAAGAGCACCTTTGCCTTTATCACCAGTCTTCGCAACATTGGCAGGCTCTTCTATTTCAGCAATAATCTTCACACACAGATAGAAATAAGAAATATAGGCAACAATATATTGTTTAAAATCATAATAGAATATTTCTTACCTCATCTGTGTATGAGCGAAGAGCTAACAAGGTACTAGCTTTCCCAGTCTTATGGTAGCGATCTTTCAACTTCTGGATCTGTAGAATGTCGCAAGAATCAGCGATTAAAAGAATAAATACAAATAAAGAAATGTAAAGTGGGTGAAACTGGAAGAAACATACCTCTTTCTCCTTCTCGGGCCAAGAGAATACCCAAGGTTGATAAGAAGCGAGATTCTCAGGAAGAACATTTGACCCAGCAAGGTCCTTTTAGCATCAAGGAAAAAACACACCATTTATCATCTTTGGATTGGCGAGGAGTTGTGTTCTTACCAGAGTGCCAATCAATGTCTTGCATGAGTATTTTAGCTTCATCAACATTATATTTCCTTTTCAAGCGAATACCCCAGCGAGTATTCTCTTTCTTCATGGAGATCAATTCATAATTTTCAAAGAAATTCGCTACTGTGTATTTTTCAGCAATTATCTCCAAGTCTGCAAATTTAGGATCCCGAAGTTCTTTAGAGTAAAGAGATCCTTTACCAGCACCACGGTTAGCGAACTCCAACATCAGACGGATGCAATCCCCACTCAATTGGAAGATAGCTCGCGAAAATCCCGAGTGAGCGAGAATTTCATAGAACAGAGGAATATCTGGGTCATAAAGAGGAATGGAGAGACCTACGAGAATTTGACCCAGCGAAACTATGATTGATTGATCATCACAATGTTGATCAAAGAAAATTTTGATAGAAAGAATTGATTTGGCACTTTCACCAGGAATGGTAGAAAGTGTGAAACCTTTCTCGGCAAGATCTTTTTGGGTTTCCTTAAAAGTTTTCTCATGCTTTTGACCGCTTGGAGGCATATCTGAATATAGAGTATGGGAATGGATGAAAAGTAAGAAGATTGAAGAAGAAAGAATTACAGTAGCAGAACTTACGCAAGAACAATAGAGTTGCAGAGATGAGAGAGTAAAAAGAGAAGGGAAAGTAAAAAGAAAATGGAAAGAAGAATATATAAAGAAGATTTTTTTTACTCGAAGAAATAAACACCATTAACGCGAAAAGACGTGAGCGGTTGAAAAGCAGCGGTTACAGAAGACGTGTCAAGAAATAAATGAAAGAAAGGATACGTGTGATAAATGCAGAATATGAAGAGATGGATAGCTGCGACATTGCTCACATCTTTCTCTACTTCGCAGAGAAAATATGAGAAGAGGCAAGATGTAGGATCCGAATCTCGCAGCAATAATGCCTCAGCGAAATTATCAACAACACAACACAACAGTGTCGCAGAACAATTTCATAAATGACATAATAAACGACATCAGCTAAATCATGAGAAAAATGTGATGGTCCTGCGAAAATTAGAGAGTTTGCGAGATTAACATTTGTAAGGTTGCGAGAATGTCGCAAGCCAGATCCGAAAATAAAGGACATATTAGCTGTCATCCACTATGTAATTCCTTATAAATAGCCGTTCAGTTGTAAAGGAAAAGAGAGAGATCTTTTCTGATTGAGAAGCAAGTAAATAGGAGAGAGAAAATCTAGAGCAGTGGTTATTCTTGATTCCTTTATCTTTTCTTGTAAGATTGTTCAAAGATTCATCAATAAAATTAAGATTGTTAATCTAAAATGAGTTGAATGTTAATGAAATCTTGTGAGGGGTGTAGTGTAAGATTTCCTGCAACTACAAAAAACAAACAAACCATATACTAGGAAAATATCCTGTTTGAAACCAATGACCCGGGATTAGTAAAAAAACTAAGGAGGGATCTATTCTGATGGAAAATGGTGTTTAGATTTTAGGAAAATTCCATAATATGCTATCAAAACGCCATTTTTACCGATTTCAATAGTACTTATGCCAAATGTTGAGCGTTACAGCACTTTAAGTTTCTTAAACTACTCAAGAGGGTAGTATTTGGATGGGAAAAGGGCCAACGATGTCAGTACGTCACATGGTCCTCAGTTTTCAACCAAGATTTTAAGGTTTATCAGCTCTTGAAAGTCGTTTTCTAGTTCCAGAGCACTTTCAGAGCGCTTTCAAGGGTAGCTCATGTATACTAGGAAAATATCATGTTTGAAACCAATGACCCATGACTAGTAAAAAAACTAAGGAGGGATCTAAATTGATGGAAAATGACGTTTAGATTTTAGGCAAATTCCATAATATGCTATCTAAAAGCCAGTTTTACCGATTTCAATAGTAATTATGCCAAATGCTGAGCGTTACAGCTTTTTTTTTTTTTTTTTTTTTTGCCAAGTCAAGAAATTGTATTGATAAAAAAGTTATTTACAAGATAGATATAGGAGAAAAGAGATCAATGTGACCCCAAAAACTCCTAAAACCTATTTAAAACGATAATAAAATACATTTGGGAATTCAATTGAACTTAAGAAAACTGGGCGACCTTCAAAATGAATACCAACCCCATCCTCTAATAAACAACCACGCTTTGCCATGGTATCAGCTGCAAAATTTTCCTCTCTAAAGGAATGTTCAAAACGAATTGAACCATATAAACCTTTAACTTCCATCCATCTTTGCCTAGCAAACCAAGGAACGTTATCATCTTTGGTGAGCGTTATAGCACCTTAAGTTTCTTAAACAACTCAAGAGGATAGTATTTGGATGGGAAAAGGGCCAACGATGTCAGTACATCACATGGTCCTAAGTTTTCAACCAAGATTTTAAGGTTTATCAGCTCTTAATGGTAGTTTTCTAGTTTCAAAGCGCTTTCAAGGGTAGTTCTTATATACTATGAAATATCGGGGATTAGTACAAAAACTAAGGAGGGATCTACTTTGATGGGAAATGGTGTATAGATTTTAGGAAAATTCCATAATATGTTATAGAAAATCCAGTTTTACCGATTTTAATAGTAGTTATGCAAAATGTTGAGCGTTACAGCACTTTGAGTTTTGTAAACAACTCAAGAGGAGAGTATTTGGATGGGAAAAGGGCCAACGACGTCAGTATCTCACATGGTCCTCAGTTTTCAACCAAGATTTTAAAGTTTATCAGCTCTTAAAGGTCGTTTTCTAGTTCCAGAGCGCTTTCAGAACGTTTTCAAGGGTAGTTCCTATATACTCAGAAAATATCCTGTCTGAAACCAATGACCCGGGATTAGTAAAAAAATAATTGAGGGATCTATGTTGATGGAAAATGGTGTACATATTTTAGGCAAATTCCATAATATGTTATTATTTTATGCAAGTTTTACCGATTTCAATAGTAATTATGCCAAATGTTGAGCGTTACCGCACTTTGAGTTTCTTAAACAACTCAAGAGGATTGTATTTTGATGGGAAAAGGGCCAAAGATGTCAGTACTTCACATGGTCCTCAGTTTTCAACAAAGATTTTAAGGTTTATCAGCTCTTAAAAGTCGTTTTCTAGTTCCAGAGCGCTTTCAAGGGTAGTTCATATATATTGGTTTATAAGTTTATAAATCTTTGGGGCTTTAAGCCTCTTTTCTTGTAAACTTCTCTTGTAAATTTTGTTATCTATTAATACAATTTTTGACTTATAAAAAAAAACCCTATATACTAGGAAAATATCCTGTTTGAAACCAATGTCCCGATATTAGTAAAAAAACTAAGGAGGGATCTATTTTGATGGAAAATGGTGTTTAGATTTTTGGCAAATTCCATATTATGCTATCAAAAATCCAGTTTTACCGATTTCAATAGTAATTATGCCAATTGTTGAGCGTTACAGCGCTTTAAGTTTCTTAAACCACTCAAGAGGATAGTATTTGGACGGGAAAAGGGCCAACGATGTCAGTACGTCACATGGTCCTCAGTTTTCAACCAAGATTTTAAGGTTTATCATCTCTTAAAAGTCGTTTTCTAGTTCCAGAGCACTTTCAAGGGTAGTTCTTATATACAATGAAATATCGGGGATTAGTACAAAAACTAAGGAGGGATCTATTTTGATAGGAAATGGTGTTTAGATTTTAGGAAAATTCCATAATATGCTATAAAAAAAGCCAGTTTTACCGATTTTAATAGTAGTTATACCAAATGTTTGGCGTTACAACACTTTGAGTTTCGTAAACAACTCAAGAGGAGACTATTTGGATGGGAAAAGGGCCAACGATTTCAGTACGTCACATGGTCCTCAGTTTTCAACCAAGATCTTAAGGTTTATAAGCTCTTAAAGGTCGTTTTCTAGTTTCAGAACGCTTTCAAGGGTAGTTCCAATATACTAGGAAAATATCCTGTTTGAAACCAATGACCGGGGATTAGTAAAAAAACTAATGAGGGATCTATTTTGATGGGAAATGGAGTTTAGAATTTAGGAAAATTCCATAATATGATATCGAAAAGCTAGTTTTACCGATTTTAATAGTAGTTATGCCAAATTTTGAGCGTTACTGCACTTTGAGTTTCTTAAACAACTCAAGAGGATTGTATTTGGATGGGAAAAGGGCCAACGATGTCAGCATCTCTCATGGTCCTCAGTTTTCAACCAAGATGTTAAGGTTTATCAGCTCTTAAAGGTCGTTTTCTAGTTCCAGAGCGCTTTCAGAACGCTTTCAAAGGTAGTTTTTATATACTCAGAAAATATCCTGTCTGAAACCAATGACGCGGGATTAGTAAAAAAACTAATGAGGGATCTATTTTGATGGGAAATGGAGTTTAGAATTTAGGAAATTTCCATAATATGATATCGAAAAGCCAGTTTTACCGATTTTAATAGTAGTTATGCCAAATTTTGAGCGTTACAACACTATAAGTTTCTTAAGCAACTCAAGAGGATAGTATTTGGATGGGAAAAGGGCCAACGATGTCAGTACGTCAAATGGTCCTCAGTTTTCAACCAATATCTTAAGGTTTATAAGCTTAAAGGTCGTTTTCTAGTTACAGAGCGCTTTCAAGGGTAGTTCCAATATACTAGGAAAATATCCTGTTTGAAACCAATGACCCGGGATCAGTAAAAAAACTAAGGAGGGGTCTATTTTGATGGGAAATGGTGTTTAGATTTTAGAAAAATTCCATAATATGATATCGAAAAGCCAGTTTTACCGATTTCAATAGTAATTATGCCAAATGTTGAGGGTTAAACACTTTGAGTTTCTTAAATAACTCAAGAGGATTGTATTTGGATGGGAAAAGGGCCAACGATGTCGGTATCTCACATGGTCCTCAGTTTTCAACCAAGATTTTAAGGTTTATCAGCTCTTAAAGGTCGTTTTCTAGTTCCAAAGCGCTTTCAGAACGCTTTCAAGGGTAGTTCCTATATACTCAGAAAATATCCTGTCTGAAACCAATGACCCGGGATTAGTAAAAAAATAATTGAGGGATCTATTTTGATGGAAAATGGTATATATATTTTAGGAAAATTCCATAATATGCTATTAAAAAGCAACTTTTACTGATTTCAATAGTAATTATGCCAAATGTTGAGCGTTACAACACTTTGAGTTTCTTAAACAACTCAATAGGATTGTATTTGGATGGGAAAAGGGCCAACGATGTCAGTATATCACATGGTCCTCAGTTTTCAACAAAGATTTTAAGGTTTATCAGCTCTTAAAAGTCGTTTTCTAGTTCCAGAGCGCTTTCAAGGGTAGTTCCTATATATTGGTTTATAAGTTTATAAATCTTTGGGGCTTTAAGCCTCTTTTCTTGTAAACTTCTCTTGTAAATTTTGTTATCTATTAATACAATTTTTGACTTATAAAAAAAAACCCTATATACTAGGAAAATATCCTGTTTGAAACCAATGTCCCGATATTAGTAAAAAAACTAAGGAGGGATCTATTTTGATGGAAAATGGTGTTTATATTTTTGGCAAATTCCATAATATGCTATCAAAAATCCAGTTTTACCGATTTCAATAGTAATTATGCCAGTTGTTGAGCGTTACAGTGCTTTAAGTTTCTTAAACCACTCAAGAGGATAGTATTTGGACGGGAAAAGGGCCAACGATGTCAGTACGTCACATGGTCCTCAGTTTTCAACCAAGATTTTAAGGTTTATCATCTCTTAAAAGTCGTTTTCTAGTTCCAGGGCACTTTCAAGGGTAGTTCTTATATACAATGAAATATCGGGGATCAGTACAAAAACTAAGGAGGGATCTATTTTGATGGGAAATGGTGTTTAGATTTTAGGAAAATTCCATAATATGCTATAAAAAAGCCAGTTTTACCGATTTTAATAGTAGTTATGCCAAATGTTTAGCGTTACAACACTTTGAGTTTCGTAAACAACTCAAGAGGAGAGTATTTGGATGGGAAAAGGGCCAACGATGTCAGTACGTCACATGGTCCTCAGTTTTCAACCAAGATCTTAAGGTTTATAAGCTCTTAAAGGTCGTTTTCTAGTTTCAGAACGCTTTCAAGGGTAGTTCCAATATACTAGGAAAATATCCTGTTTGAAACCAATGACCCGGGATTAGTAAAAAAACTAATGAGGGATCTATTTTGATGGGAAATGGAGTTTAGAATTTAGGAAAATTCCATAATATGATATCGAAAAGCTAGTTTTACCGATTTTAATAGTAGTTATGCCAAATTTTGAGCGTTACTGCACTTTGAGTTTCTTAAACAACTCAAGAGGATTGTATTTGGATGGGAAAAGGGCCAACGATGTCAGCATCTCTCATGGTCCTCAGTTTTCAACCAAGATGTTAAGGTTTATCAGCTCTTAAAGGTCGTTTTCTAGTTCCAGAGCGCTTTCAGAACGCTTTCAAAGGTAGTTTTTATATACTCAGAAAATATCCTGTCTGAAACCAATGACGCGGGATTAGTAAAAAAACTAATGAGGGATCTATTTTGATGGGAAATGGAGTTTAGAATTTAGGAAATTTCCATAATATGATATCGAAAAGCCAGTTTTACCGATTTTAATAGTAGTTATTCCAAATTTTGAGCGTTACTGCACTTTGAGTTTCTTAAACAACTCAAGAGGATTGTATTTGGATGGGAAAAGGGCCAACGATGTCAGTACATCACATGGTCCTCAGTTTTCAACCAAGATTTTAAGGTTTATCAGCTCTTAAAGGTCGTTTTCTAGTTCCAGAGCGCTTTCAAGGGTAGTTCCTATATACTGTTTTATAAGTTTATAAGTTTTTGGGGTTTTAAGCCTCTTTTCTTGTAAATTTGTCTTGTAGATTTTGTTATCTAATAATACAATTTTTGACTTATAAAAAAAACCCTATATACTAGGAAAATATCCTGTTCGAAACCAATGTCCCCGTCTTAGTAAAAAAACTAAGGAGGGATCTATTTTGATAGAAAATGGTGTTTAGATTTTAGGCAAATTCCATAATATGCTATCAAAAATCCAGTTTTACCGATTTCAATAGTAACTATGCCAAATGTTGAGCGTTACAACACTATAAGTTTCTTAAGCTACTCAAGAGGATAGTATTTGGATGGGAAAAGGGCCAACGATGTCAGTACGTCAAATGGTCCTCAGTTTTCAACCAATATCTTAAGGTTTATAAGCTTAAAGGTCGTTTTCTAGTTACAGAGCGCTTTCAAGGGTAGTTCCAATATACTAGGAAAATATCCTGTTTGAAACCAATGACCCGGGGATCAGTAAAAAAACTAAGGAGGGGTCTATTTTGATGGGAAATGGTGTTTAGATTTTAGAAAAATTCCATAATATGATATCGAAAAGCCAGTTTTACCGATTTCAATAGTAATTATGCCAAATGTTGAGGGTTAAACACTTTGAGTTTCTTAAATAACTCAAGAGGATTGTATTTGGATGGGAAAAGGGCCAACGATGTCGGTATCTCACATGGTCCTCAGTTTTCAACCAAGATTTTAAGGTTTATCAGCTCTTAAAGGTCGTTTTCTAGTTCCAAAGCGCTTTCAGAACGCTTTCAAGGGTAGTTCCTATATACTCAGAAAATATCCTGTCTGAAACCAATGACCCGGGATTAGTAAAAAAATAATTGAGGGATCTATTTTGATGGAAAATGGTATATATATTTTAGGAAAATTCCATAATATGCTATTAAAAAGCAACTTTTACTGATTTCAATAGTAATTATGCCAAATGTTGAGCGTTACAACACTTTGAGTTTCTTAAACAACTCAATAGGATTGTATTTGGATGGGAAAAGGGCCAACGATGTCAGTATATCACATGGTCCTCAGTTTTCAACAAAGATTTTAAGGTTTATCAGCTCTTAAAAGTCGTTTTCTAGTTCCAGAGCGCTTTCAAGGGTAGTTCCTATATATTGGTTTATAAGTTTATAAATCTTTGGGGCTTTAAGCCTCTTTTCTTGTAAACTTCTCTTGTAAATTTTGTTATCTATTAATACAATTTTTGACTTATAAAAAAAAACCCTATATACTAGGAAAATATCCTGTTTGAAACCAATGTCCCGATATTAGTAAAAAAACTAAGGAGGGATCTATTTTGATGGAAAATGGTGTTTATATTTTTGGCAAATTCCATAATATGCTATCAAAAATCCAGTTTTACCGATTTCAATAGTAATTATGCCAGTTGTTGAGCGTTACAGTGCTTTAAGTTTCTTAAACCACTCAAGAGGATAGTATTTGGACGGGAAAAGGGCCAACGATGTCAGTACGTCACATGGTCCTCAGTTTTCAACCAAGATTTTAAGGTTTATCATCTCTTAAAAGTCGTTTTCTAGTTCCAGAGCACTTTCAAGGGTAGTTCTTATATACAATGAAATATCGGGGATCAGTACAAAAACTAAGGAGGGATCTATTTTGATGGGAAATGGTGTTTAGATTTTAGGAAAATTCCATAATATGCTATAAAAAAGCCAGTTTTACCGATTTTAATAGTAGTTATGCCAAATGTTTAGCGTTACAACACTTTGAGTTTCGTAAACAACTCAAGAGGAGAGTATTTGGATGGGAAAAGGGCCAACGATGTCAGTACGTCACATGGTCCTCAGTTTTCAACCAAGATCTTAAGGTTTATAAGCTCTTAAAGGTCGTTTTCTAGTTTCAGAACGCTTTCAAGGGTAGTTCCAATATACTAGGAAAATATCCTGTTTGAAACCAATGACCCGGGATTAGTAAAAAAACTAATGAGGGATCTATTTTGATGGGAAATGGAGTTTAGAATTTAGGAAAATTCCATAATATGATATCGAAAAGCTAGTTTTACCGATTTTAATAGTAGTTATGCCAAATTTTGAGCGTTACTGCACTTTGAGTTTCTTAAACAACTCAAGAGGATTGTATTTGGATGGGAAAAGGGCCAACGATGTCAGCATCTCTCATGGTCCTCAGTTTTCAACCAAGATGTTAAGGTTTATCAGCTCTTAAAGGTCGTTTTCTAGTTCCAGAGCGCTTTCAGAACGCTTTCAAAGGTAGTTTTTATATACTCAGAAAATATCCTGTCTGAAACCAATGACGCGGGATTAGTAAAAAAACTAATGAGGGATCTATTTTGATGGGAAATGGAGTTTAGAATTTAGGAAATTTCCATAATATGATATCGAAAAGCCAGTTTTACCGATTTTAATAGTAGTTATGCCAAATTTTGAGCGTTACTGCACTTTGAGTTTCTTAAACAACTCAAGAGGATTGTATTTGGATGGGAAAAGGGCCAACGATGTCAGTACATCACATGGTCCTCAGTTTTCAACCAAGATTTTAAGGTTTATCAGCTCTTAAAGGTCGTTTTCTAGTTCCAGAGCGCTTTCAAGGGTAGTTCCTATATACTGTTTTATAAGTTTATAAGTTTTTGGGGTTTTAAGCCTCTTTTCTTGTAAATTTGTCTTGTAGATTTTGTTATCTAATAATACAATTTTTGACTTATAAAAAAAACCCTATATACTAGGAAAATATCCTGTTCGAAACCAATGTCCCCGTCTTAGTAAAAAAACTAAGGAGGGATCTATTTTGATAGAAAATGGTGTTTAGATTTTAGGCAAATTCCATAATATGCTATCAAAAATCCAGTTTTACCGATTTCAATAGTAACTATGCCAAATGTTGAGCGTTACAACACTATAAGTTTCTTAAGCTACTCAAGAGGATAGTATTTGGATGGGAAAAGGGCCAACGATGTCAGTACGTCAAATGGTCCTCAGTTTTCAACCAATATCTTAAGGTTTATAAGCTTAAAGGTCGTTTTCTAGTTACAGAGCGCTTTCAAGGGTAGTTCCAATATACTAGGAAAATATCCTGTTTGAAACCAATGACCCGGGGATCAGTAAAAAAACTAAGGAGGGGTCTATTTTGATGGGAAATGGTGTTTAGATTTTAGAAAAATTCCATAATATGATATCGAAAAGCCAGTTTTACCGATTTCAATAGTAATTATGCCAAATGTTGAGGGTTAAACACTTTGAGTTTCTTAAATAACTCAAGAGGATTGTATTTGGATGGGAAAAGGGCCAACGATGTCGGTATCTCACATGGTCCTCAGTTTTCAACCAAGATTTTAAGGTTTATCAGCTCTTAAAGGTCGTTTTCTAGTTCCAAAGCGCTTTCAGAACGCTTTCAAGGGTAGTTCCTATATACTCAGAAAATATCCTGTCTGAAACCAATGACCCGGGATTAGTAAAAAAATAATTGAGGGATCTATTTTGATGGAAAATGGTATATATATTTTAGGAAAATTCCATAATATGCTATTAAAAAGCAACTTTTACTGATTTCAATAGTAATTATGCCAAATGTTGAGCGTTACAACACTTTGAGTTTCTTAAACAACTCAAGAAGATTGTATTTGGATGGGGACGATTTCAGTATATCACATGGTCCTCAGTTTTCAACAAAGATTTTAAGGTTTATCAGCTCTTAAAAGTCGTTTTCTAGTTCCAGAGCGCTTTCAAGGGTAGTTCCTATATATTGGTTTATAAGTTTATAAATCTTTGGGGCTTTAAGCCTCTTTTCTTGTAAACTTCTCTTGTAAATTTTGTTATCTATTAATACAATTTTTGACTTATAAAAAAAAACCCTATATACTAGGAAAATATCCTGTTTGAAACCAATGTCCCGATATTAGTAAAAAAACTAAGGAGGGATCTATTTTGATGGAAAATGGTGTTTAGATTTTTGGCAAATTCCATAATATGCTATCAAAAATCCAGTTTTACCGATTTCAATAGTAATTATGCCAGTTGTTGAGCGTTACAGCGCTTTAAGTTTCTTAAACCACTCAAGAGGATAGTATTTGGACGGGAAAAGGGCCAACGATGTCAGTACGTCACATGGTCCTCAGTTTTCAACCAAGATTTTAAGGTTTATCATCTCTTAAAAGTCGTTTTCTAGTTCCAGAGCACTTTCAAGGGTAGTTCTTATATACAATGAAATATCGGGGATTAGTACAAAAACTAAGGAGGGATCTATTTTGATGGGAAATGGTGTTTAGATTTTAGGAAAATTCCATAATATGCTATAAAAAAAGCCAGTTTTACCGATTTTAATAGTAGTTATACCAAATTTTTGGCGTTACAACACTTTGAGTTTCGTAAACAACTCAAGAGGAGACTATTTGGATGGGAAAAGGGCCAACGATTTCAGTACGTCACATGGTCCTCAGTTTTCAACCAAGATCTTAAGGTTTATAAGCTCTTAAAGGTCGTTTTCTAGTTTCAGAACGCTTTCAAGGGTAGTTCCAATATACTAGGAAAATATCCTGTTTGAAACCAATGACCCGGGATTAGTAAAAAAACTAATGAGGGATCTATTTTGATGGGAAATGGAGTTTAGAATTTAGGAAAATTCCATAATATGATATCGAAAAGCCAGTTTTACCGATTTCAATAGTAATTATGCCAAATGTTGAGCGTTACCGCACTTTGAGTTTCTTAAACAACTCAAGAGGATTGTATTTTGATGGGAAAAGGGCCAAAGATGTCAGTACTTCACATGGTCCTCAGTTTTCAACAAAGATTTTAAGGTTTATCAGCTCTTAAAAGTCGTTTTCTAGTTCCAGAGCGCTTTCAAGGGTAGTTCCTATATATTGGTTTATAAGTTTATAAATCTTTGGGGCTTTAAGCCTCTTTTCTTGTAAACTTCTCTTGTAGATTTTGTTATCTATTAATACAATTTTTGACTTATAAAAAAAAACCCTATATACTAGGAAAATATCCTGTTTGAAACCAATGTCCCGATATTAGTAAAAAAACTAAGGAGGGATCTATTTTGATGGAAAATGGTGTTTATATTTTTGGCAAATTCCATAATATGCTATCAAAAATCCAGTTTTACCGATTTCAATAGTAATTATGCCAGTTGTTGAGCGTTACAGCGCTTTAAGTTTCTTAAACCACTCAAGAGGATAGTATTTGGACGGGAAAAGGGCCAACGATGTCAGTACGTCACATGGTCCTCAGTTTTCAACCAAGATTTTAAGGTTTATCATCTCTTAAAAGTCGTTTTCTAGTTCCAGAGCACTTTCAAGGGTAGTTCTTATATACAATGAAATATCGGGGATTAGTACAAAAACTATGGAGGGATCTATTTTGATGGGAAATGGTGTTTAGATTTTAGGAAAATTCCATAATATGCTATAAAAAAGCCAGTTTTACCGATTTTAATAGTAGTTAT
>NW_020619270.1:276236-300409 GCF_003573695.1 Papaver somniferum | reverse complement strand
AGTTTTACCGATTTCAATAGTAATTATGCCAAATGTTGAGCGTTACCGCACTTTGAGTTTCTTAAACAACTCAAGAGGATTGTATTTTGATGGGAAAAGGGCCAAAGATGTCAGTACTTCACATGGTCCTCAGTTTTCAACAAAGATTTTAAGGTTTATCATCTCTTAAAAGTCGTTTTCTAGTTCCAGAGCACTTTCAAGGGTAGTTCTTATATACAATGAAATATCGGGGATTAGTACAAAAACTATGGAGGGATCTATTTTGATGGGAAATGGTGTTTAGATTTTAGGAAAATTCCATAATATGCTATAAAAAAGCCAGTTTTACCGATTTTAATAGTAGTTATACCAAATGTTTGGCGTTACAACACTTTGAGTTTCGTAAACAACTCAAGAGGAGACTATTTGGATGGGAAAAGGGCCAACGATGTCAGTACGTTACATGGTCCTCAGTTTTCAACCAAGATCTTAAGGTTTATAAGCTCTTAAAGGTCGTTTTCTAGTTTCAGAACGCTTTCAAGGGTAGTTCCAATATACTAGGAAAATATCCTGTTTGAAACCAATGACCCGGGATTAGTAAAAAAACTAATGAGGGATCTATTTTGATGGGAAATGGAGTTTAGAATTTAGGAAAATTCCATAATATGATATCGAAAAGCCAGTTTTACCGATTTTAATAGTAGTTATACCAAATTTTGAGCGTTACTGCACTTTGAGTTTCTTAAACAACTCAAGAGGATTGTATTTGGATGGGAAAAGGGCCAACGATGTCAGTACATCACATGGTCCTCAGTTTTCAACCAAGATTTTAAGGTTTATCAGCTCTTAAAGGTCGTTTTCTAGTTCCAGAGCGCTTTCAAGGGTAGTTCCTATATACTGTTTTATAAGTTTATAAGTTTTTGGGGTTTTAAGCCTCTTTTCTTGTAAATTTGTCTTGTAGATTTTGTTATCTAATAATACAATTTTTGACTTATAAAAAAAACCCTATATACTAGGAAAATATCCTGTTCGAAACCAATGTCCCCGTCTTAGTAAAAAAACTAAGGAGGGATCTATTTTGATAGAAAATGGTGTTTAGATTTTAGGCAAATTCCATAATATGCTATCAAAAATCCAGTTTTACCGATTTCAATAGTAACTATGCCAAATGTTGAGCGTTACAACACTATAAGTTTCTTAAGCTACTCAAGAGGATAGTATTTGGATGGGAAAAGGGCCAACGATGTCAGTACGTCAAATGGTCCTCAGTTTTCAACCAATATCTTAAGGTTTATAAGCTTAAAGGTCGTTTTCTAGTTACAGAGCGCTTTCAAGGGTAGTTCCAATATACTAGGAAAATATCCTGTTTGAAACCAATGACCCGGGGATCAGTAAAAAAACTAAGGAGGGGTCTATTTTGATGGGAAATGGTGTTTAGATTTTAGAAAAATTCCATAATATGATATCGAAAAGCCAGTTTTACCGATTTCAATAGTAATTATGCCAAATGTTGAGGGTTAAACACTTTGAGTTTCTTAAATAACTCAAGAGGATTGTATTTGGATGGGAAAAGGGCCAACGATGTCGGTATCTCACATGGTCCTCAGTTTTCAACCAAGATTTTAAGGTTTATCAGCTCTTAAAGGTCGTTTTCTAGTTCCAAAGCGCTTTCAGAACGCTTTCAAGGGTAGTTCCTATATACTCAGAAAATATCCTGTCTGAAACCAATGACCCGGGATTAGTAAAAAAATAATTGAGGGATCTATTTTGATGGAAAATGGTATATATATTTTAGGAAAATTCCATAATATGCTATTAAAAAGCAACTTTTACTGATTTCAATAGTAATTATGCCAAATGTTGAGCGTTACAACACTTTGAGTTTCTTAAACAACTCAATAGGATTGTATTTGGATGGGAAAAGGGCCAACGATGTCAGTATATCACATGGTCCTCAGTTTTCAACAAAGATTTTAAGGTTTATCAGCTCTTAAAAGTCGTTTTCTAGTTCCAGAGCGCTTTCAAGGGTAGTTCCTATATATTGGTTTATAAGTTTATAAATCTTTGGGGCTTTAAGCCTCTTTTCTTGTAAACTTCTCTTGTAAATTTTGTTATCTATTAATACAATTTTTGACTTATAAAAAAAAACCCTATATACTAGGAAAATATCCTGTTTGAAACCAATGTCCCGATATTAGTAAAAAAACTAAGGAGGGATCTATTTTGATGGAAAATGGTGTTTATATTTTTGGCAAATTCCATAATATGCTATCAAAAATCCAGTTTTACCGATTTCAATAGTAATTATGCCAGTTGTTGAGCGTTACAGTGCTTTAAGTTTCTTAAACCACTCAAGAGGATAGTATTTGGACGGGAAAAGGGCCAACGATGTCAGTACGTCACATGGTCCTCAGTTTTCAACCAAGATTTTAAGGTTTATCATCTCTTAAAAGTCGTTTTCTAGTTCCAGGGCACTTTCAAGGGTAGTTCTTATATACAATGAAATATCGGGGATCAGTACAAAAACTAAGGAGGGATCTATTTTGATGGGAAATGGTGTTTAGATTTTAGGAAAATTCCATAATATGCTATAAAAAAGCCAGTTTTACCGATTTTAATAGTAGTTATGCCAAATGTTTAGCGTTACAACACTTTGAGTTTCGTAAACAACTCAAGAGGAGAGTATTTGGATGGGAAAAGGGCCAACGATGTCAGTACGTCACATGGTCCTCAGTTTTCAACCAAGATCTTAAGGTTTATAAGCTCTTAAAGGTCGTTTTCTAGTTTCAGAACGCTTTCAAGGGTAGTTCCAATATACTAGGAAAATATCCTGTTTGAAACCAATGACCCGGGATTAGTAAAAAAACTAATGAGGGATCTATTTTGATGGGAAATGGAGTTTAGAATTTAGGAAAATTCCATAATATGATATCGAAAAGCTAGTTTTACCGATTTTAATAGTAGTTATGCCAAATTTTGAGCGTTACTGCACTTTGAGTTTCTTAAACAACTCAAGAGGATTGTATTTGGATGGGAAAAGGGCCAACGATGTCAGCATCTCTCATGGTCCTCAGTTTTCAACCAAGATGTTAAGGTTTATCAGCTCTTAAAGGTCGTTTTCTAGTTCCAGAGCGCTTTCAGAACGCTTTCAAAGGTAGTTTTTATATACTCAGAAAATATCCTGTCTGAAACCAATGACGCGGGATTAGTAAAAAAACTAATGAGGGATCTATTTTGATGGGAAATGGAGTTTAGAATTTAGGAAATTTCCATAATATGATATCGAAAAGCCAGTTTTACCGATTTTAATAGTAGTTATTCCAAATTTTGAGCGTTACTGCACTTTGAGTTTCTTAAACAACTCAAGAGGATTGTATTTGGATGGGAAAAGGGCCAACGATGTCAGTACATCACATGGTCCTCAGTTTTCAACCAAGATTTTAAGGTTTATCAGCTCTTAAAGGTCGTTTTCTAGTTCCAGAGCGCTTTCAAGGGTAGTTCCTATATACTGGTTTATAAGTTTATAAGTTTTTGGGGCTTTAAGCCTCTTTTCTTGTAAACTTGTCTTGTAGATTTTGTTATCTAATAATACAATTTTTGACTTATAAAAAAAAAACCTATATACTAGGAAAATATCCTGTTTGAAACCAATGTCCCGGTCTTAGTAAAAAAACTAAGGAGGGATCTATTTTGATAGAAAATGGTGTTTATATTTTAGGCAAATTCCATAATATGCTATCAAAAATCCAGTTTTACCGATTTCAATAGTAACTATGCCAAATGTTGAGTGTTACAACACTATAAGTTTCTTAAGCAACTCAAGAGGATAGTATTTGGATGGGAAAAGGGCCAACGATGTTAGTACGTCAAATGGTCCTCAGTTTTGAACCAATATCTTAAGGTTTATAAGCTTAAAGGTCGTTTTCTAGTTACAGAGCGCTTTCAAGGGTAGTTCCAATATACTAGGAAAATATCCTGTTTGAAACCAATGACCCGGGATTAGTAAAAAACTAAGGAGGGATCTATTTTGATGGGAAATGGTGTTTAGATTTTAGGAAAATTCCATAATATGATATCGAAAAGCCAGTTTTACCGATTTCAATAGTAATTATGCCAAATGTTGAGGGTTAAACACTTTGAGTTTCTTAAATAACTCAAGAGGATTGTATTTGGATGGGAAAAGGGCCAACGATGTCGGTATCTCACATGGTCCTCAGTTTTCAACCAAGATTTTAAGGTTTATCAGCTCTTAAAGGTCGTTTTCTAGTTCCAGAGCGCTTTCAGAACGCTTTCAAGGGTAGTTCCTATATACTCAGAAAATATCCTGTCTGAAACCAATGACCCGGGATTAGTAAAAAAATAATTGAGGGATCTATTTTGATGGAAAATGGTATATATATTTTAGGCAAATTCCATAATATGCTATTAAAAAGCAACTTTTACAGATTTCAATAGTAATTATGCCAAATGTTGAGCGTTACAGCACTTTGAGTTTCTTAAACAACTCAAGAGGATTGTATTTTGATGGGAAAAGGGCCAACAATGTCAGTACATCACATGGTCCTCAGTTTTCAACAAAGATTTTAAGTTTTTTTGTTTGCTAGGTCAAAATGGTTTATTAAAGCAAAGATTTTAAGGTTTATCTTAAAGCAAAGATAGTGGTATTGTTAAGGATTTGTGGTTGGTAGTGAATTTGGTTGTGCGGCCAGAATTATGGTTCACTAGGAACAAAAAAGTGTATGAAAAGAAGAACCCTTGTTGGTCTTTATTTCAAAAACGTGTTTTTAGTTTGATGCAAGATTATTCAGTTCGTATGAAGAGTTATATGCATAATTCTATGGATGACTTGAGAATTCTGGAGTTTTTTAGGGTTCGGCATAGAAAGGTGAAGTTTACTGATCCCAAGGAGTGTTTTTGGTTTCCTCCTAATGATAATGAATTGCTTTTGTGCACGGATGGCGCCTCAAGAGGTAATCCAGGGGTGGCGGGAGATGGTGTTGTTGCAAGGAATGCAAATTGTGAAGTGGTAGGTGCAATGTGTATTGGTTTGGGAGTTACTTCTAATTATTTGGCTGAATTGTATGGTATTATTGTGGGTATGGAGTGGGCAGTTCAGTGGGGATATGCTTGCATTGTTATAAGATCAGATTCTACAAGTGTGTTGAAGTCTTTGGAAGAAGATAACGTTCCTTGGTTTGCTAGGCAAAGATGGATGGAAGTTAAAGGTTTATATGGTTCAATTCGTTTTGAACATTCTTTTAGAGAGGCAAATTTTGCAGCTGATGCAATGACAAAGCGTGGTTGTTTATTAGAGGATGGGGTTGGTTTTCACTTTGATGGTCGACCAGTTTTTTTAAGTTCTATTGAGTTTCCAAATGTAATTTATTATCGTTTTAAATAGGTTTTAGGAGTTTTTTAGGGGTTTCTCTGATCCCTTTTCTCCTTCACCTATCTTGTAAATATCTTTTTTTTTATCAATATATTTTCTTGACTTAGCAAAAAAAAAAATCGTTTTCTAGTTCCAGAGCGCTTTCAGAACGCTTTCAAGTGTAGTTCCTATATACTAAGAAAATATCCTGTTTGAAACCAATGACCTGGGGTTAGTAAAAAAAAATTGAGGGATCTATTTTGATGGAAAATGGTACATAGATTTTAGTCAAATTCCATAATATGCTATTAAAAAGCCACTTTTACCGATTTCAATAGTAATTATGCCAAATGTTGAGCGTTACAACACTTTGAGTTTCTTAAACAACTCAAGAGGATTGTATTTGGATGGGAAAAGGGCCAACGATGTCAGCATCTCTCATGGTCCTCAGTTTTCAACCAAGATGTTAAGGTTTATCAGCTCTTAAAGGTCGTTTTCTAGTTCCAGAGCGCTTTCAGAACGCTTTCAAGGCTAGTTCCTATATACTCAGAAAATATCTTGTCTGAAACCAATGACCTGGGATTAATAAAAAACTAATTGAGGGATCTATTTTGATGTAAAATGGTGTATATATTTTAGGCAAATTCCATAATATGCTATTAAAATGCAAGTTTTACCGATTTCAATAGTAATTATGCCAAATGTTAAGCGTTACCGCACTTTGAGTTTCTTGAACAACTCAAGAGGATTGTATTTTGATGGGAAAAGGGCCAACGATGTCAGTACATCACATGATCCTCAGTTTTCAACAAAGATTTTAAGGTTTATCAGGTCTTAAAAGTCTTTTTCTAGTTCCAGAGCGCTTTCAAAACGTTTTTATGTTTATAAGTTTTTTGGGCTTTAAGCCTCTTTTCTTGTAAACTTGTCTTGTATATTTTGTTATCTATTAATACAATTTTTGACTTATAGAAAAAAACCTATATACTAGGAAAATATCCTGTTTGAAACCAATGTCCTGGTATTAGTAAAAAAACTAAGGAGGGATCTATTTTGATGGAAAATGGTGTTTACATTTTAGGAAAATTCCATAATATGCTATCAAAAATCCATTTTTACCGATTTCAATAGTAATTATGCCAAATGTTGAGCGTTACAGCACTTTAAGTTTCTTAAACAACTCAAGAGGATAGTATTTGGATTGGAAAAGGGACAACGATGTCAGTACGTCACATGGTCCTCAGTTTTCAACCAAGATCTTAAGGTTTATAAGCTTAAAGGTCGTTTTCTAGTTACAGAGCGCTTTCAAGGGTAGTTCCAATATACTAGGAAAATATCCTGTTTGAAACCAATGACCCGAGATTAGTAAAAAAACTAAGGAGGGATCTATTTTGATGGGAAATGGTGTTTAGATTTTAGGAAAATTCCATAATATGATATCGAAAAGCCAGTTTTACCGATTTTAATAGTAGTTATGCCAAATTTTGAACGTTACTGCACTTTGAGTTTTGTAAACAACTCAAGAGGAGAGTATTTGGATGGGAAAAGGGCTAACGATGTCAGTACTTCACATGGTCCTCAGTTTTCAACCAAGATTTTAAGGTTTATCGGCTCTTAAAGGTCGTTTTCTAGTTCCAAAACGCTTTCAGAACGCTTTCAAGGGTAATTCCAATATACTAGGAAAATATCCTGTTTGAAACCAATGACCCGGAATTAGTAAAAAAACTAATGAGAGATCTATTTTGATGGGAAATGGTGTTTAGAATTTAGGAAAATTCCATAATATGATATCGAAAAGCCAGTTTTACCGATTTTAATAGTAGTTATACCAAATTTTGAGCGTTACTGCACTTTGAGTTTTGTAAACAACTCAAGAGGAGAGTATTTGGATGGGAAAAAGGCCAACGACGTCAGTATCTCACATGGTCCTCAGTTTTCAACCAAGATTTTAAAGTTTATCAGCTCTTAAAGGTCGTTTTCTAGTTCCAGAGCGCTTTCAGAACGTTTTCAAGGGTAGTTCCTATATACTCAGAAAATATCCTGTCTGAAACCAATGACCCGGGATTAGTAAAAAAATAATTGAGGGATCTATTTTGATGGAAAATGGTGTACATATTTTAGGCAAATTCCATAATATGTTATTAAAAAGCAAGTTTTACCGATTTCAATAGTAATTATGCCAAATGTTGAGCGTTACCGCACTTTGAGTTTCTTAAACAACTCAAGAGGATTGTATTTTGATGGGAAAAGGGCCAAAGATGTCAGTACTTCACATGGTCCTCAGTTTTCAACAAAGATTTTAAGGTTTATCAGGTCTTAAAAGTCGTTTTCTAGTTCCAGAGCGCTTTCAAGGATAGTTCCTATATACTGGTTTATAAGTTTATAAGTTTTGGGGGCGTTAAGCCTCTTTTCTTGTAAACTTGTCTTGTAGATTTTGTTATCTATTAATACAATTTTTGACTTATAAAAAAAAACCCTATATACTAGGAAAAAATCCTGTTTGAAACCAATGTCCCGGTATTAGTAAAAAAACTAAGGAGGGATCTATTTTGATAGAAAATGGTGTTTAGCTTTTAGGCAAATTCCATAATATGCTATCAAAAATCCAGTTTTACCGATTTCAATAGTAATTATGCCAAATGTTGAGCGTTACAGCACTATAAGTTTCTTAAACAACTCAAGAGGATAGTATTTGGATGGGAAAAGGGCCAACGATGTCAGTATGTCACATGGTCCTCAGTTTTCAACCAAGATCTTAAGGTTTATAAGCTTAAAGGTCGTTTTCTAGTTACAGAGCGCTTTCAAGGTTAGTTCCAATATACTAGGAAAATATCCTGTTTGAAACCAATGGCCCGGGATCAGTAAAAAAACTAAGGAGGGATCTATTTGATGGGTAATGGTGTTTAGATTTTAGGAAAATTGCATAATATGATAACGAAAAGCCAGTTTTACCGATTTTAATAGTAGTTATGCCAAATTTTGAGCGTTACTGCACTTTGAGTTTTGTAAACAACTCAAGAGGAGAGTATTTGGATGGGAAAAGGGCTAAAGATATCAGTACCTCACATGGTCCTCAGTTTTCAACCTAAGTTTTCAACCAAGATTTTAAGGTTTATCAACTCTTATAGGTCGTTTTCTAGTTCCAGAACGCTTTCAAGGGTAGTTCCTATATACTCATAAAATATCCTGTTTGAAACCAATGATCCGGAATTAGTAAAAAAAAATTGAGGGATCTATTTTGATGAAAAATGGTACATAGATTTTAGTCGAATTCCATAATATGCTATTAAAAAGCCACTTATACTGATTTCAATAGTAATTATGCTGAATGTTGAGCGTTACAACACTTTGAGTTTCTTAAACAACTCAAGAGGATTGTATTTGGATGGGAAAAGGGCCAACGATGTCAGTATCTCACATGGTCCTCAGTTTTCAACCAAGATTTTAAGGTTTATCAGCTCTTAAAGGTCGTTTCCTAGTTCCAGAGCGCTTTCAGAACGCTTTCAAGGGTAGTTCCTATATACTCATAAAATATCCTATTTGAAACCAATGACCCGGGGTTAGTAAAAAAAATTGAGGGATCTATTTTGATGAAAAATGGTACATAGATTTTAGTCGAATTCCATAATATGCTATTAAAAAGCCACTTATACCGATTGCAATAGTAATTATGCCGAATGTTGAGCCTTACAACACTTTGAGTTTCTTAAACAACTCAAGAGGATTGTATTTGGATGGGAAAAGGGCCAACGATGTCAGTATCTCACATGGTCCTCAGTTTTAAACCAAGATGTTAAGGTTTATCAGCTCTTAAAGGTCGTTTTCTAGTTCCAGAGCGCTTTCAGAACGCTTTCAAGGGTAGTTCCTATATACTCAGAAAATATCCTGTCTGAAACCAATGACCCGGGATTAGTAAAAAAATAATTGAGGGATCTATTTTGATGGAAAATGATGTATATATTTTAGGCAAGTTATCCTGATTTTGTTTTTCCCTTCATGCTAAAGAGATTGAAGGTGGCTATGAAAGTGTGGAATCACCAGGTGTTTGGTAATGTGAATACAAGGCTAAATCAGGCTCAATTGAGGTTTGAAGTGGCTAGTAGGAATTCTGATGAAGACCCATTTGACACTTTCAAGCAAAATGAGATGAAGGATGCGTTGGTGTTGGTTAATGAAGCACGTATGCAGCAACATATTATGTTGAAGCAAAAATCTCGAAATAAATGGATTTTGGAGGGTTCGAGTAATTCTTCTTATTTTCATAGTTCTATTAAGACTCGTAGAAGTTCTAACACAATTTCGGAGTTGGTGAATGAGGAGGGGTGTATTATTAAGGAGCCGGACCAGTTAAGAGACCATGTTGTTTCTTATTATGAAAACAAGTTCAATGGAGTGGATGAGCCGATTGAGGATAGTTTGTTTGGGTATGAGCATAATTCAACTCTCATGAGGAAAGGCTGATGTTGGATTCTATTCCTTCTTTAGATAAAATTAAGGGAGCGGTTTTTGATTTGAATGCGGATAGTGCTCCAGGTCCAGATGGTTTCTCAGGGTGTTTTTATAGGCATTGTTGGGATTTAATTCATGAGGACTTAGACATTTGATGGTTTCAGTTCATCACTTTGCATTTCTAAAGCTCTAAAATGAGAGGAGAGAGAAACTCTGACGAAAACACTAGGTTTTAGTTTTTTTTCACGTAGGTTTCATTCACTTTGGATTCAAATATGGTAGAAGACAATCCTAGTTCATCACGGATTCAGCAACATCAATCCTTTGCGGACAAGGTAAAGGCAAAACAAACCCTAAAGCCAACTGGAGTTGATATTACTAGTTTACCTAATCCTACTCTGATTGATGGAGAGCCGTCCCTTGTTATACCTGCGGACTTCTATGAAGAGGGTTGTAAACCCTTTCAACAAAGCTTCATTGCAAGATTAAACTTCACGGGACTGAAGTTCTTTGAGGTGAAAACAGTTTTAATCTCTCAATGGCAGATTAACCCTAATTCTGTTAGGTTTATGACTATGGAAAAAGGTTTCTTTGTTATTATGTTACAAGATGAGGAAACTAAGGAGAGAATCAGACGTACAAAGTGGTTTGTTCAACAACATGAACTCAAGTTAATGGATTGGTACCCAGGTTTTGATCCTGATTGTCAAAAAACTTCCCATGCAAACGTTTGGGTTCACTTTCCTGGTTTACATGCAGAACTATGGACTGAGAAGAACTTGTTATCAATGGGAAAAGTTTTAGGGACTCCAATTGTGGTTGATCAAAGAACCCTAAATCTGGAGTATGGAAACTTTGCTTCAGTTTTTGTAGATGTGGATTTTGCAAAACATATTCCAAGTAGAATTAAGATAACAGCTGGGGGGAGGACGTTTTGGCAATACTTGGATATCCCAAAATCACCTAAATTTTGTATGAAGTGCTGCATAATTGGTCATAATGATGATGAATGTAGAAGACAACCAAAGAATGATGAGAAATCATCTAAGGCTGATGTGAAAGGGGAGTGGCAGAGTGTGCGTAATAGGAGAAACAGTAAGGGAGGTGCTGGAGAGGATGCAAACGCTGTTGCTGTAGGTGTTGGCGCTGCTGTAGGTGGTGTGAACGATGGTGCTGTTGTGGTTAATGAGGTTGTTAAGGGTGTTGGTGATAATGTGGATGATGCTCTTGCTGTAGGGCATGGTGTAGATGTGGTGAATGGGGTGGTTGAAGTTGGTTTGGAGCAAACGGTTCAGCTAGAGAATGAAGTAGCGTCTACTGAAGCCAATCTCCATGCAGCGTCTGAAGCTTTTGAGAAGGCTAAGAAGGCGTTAGCTTTGAAGAAGGATAGTGGGTCAATGTTTGAAATTGCAACCTCATCTAAGTCATCTAAGAGTGGTGAATTGGCAAGAACTAATCACTCTAGTGATAGGAATGAGGCTAGTTCTTCTTTTATGCCGGTTGAGGCTGGTAATAAGTCTTTGCAAGACAGGGTGGTTGATAATATTGAGGATATCTCAAGCTATAGAGCTGTTGCTGTAGCTTCTATTGTGGTTTCTCCTAATAAGTTCAATGTCTTGAATGATGAGTTGGGTGTTGATAATGATGATGCTGAACACTATTCGGGAGGGGGTTCGGCTGCTGCTGAAAACTCTTCTGGAGGTAGTTCGGATGAAGAGTTGACGCCTGAGAAAGCTTCATCAGGTGTTAAGGGTGTTAAGTGGGCGGAAATACCAGTGGATATGCCAAAGAAAAGTAGGAAACCAAGCAGGGTTCTGCTTACAAGTTCTAGTTCTTCTCAACAACGTTTTAGTGATTCCAAATCAGATTCGGATTCTGAAGTGAATGCTTTGGGAAACCGAGTTAGAAAGGGTGTCTCACCTGTTTTACAAAGTAGGATTCCTAGCAAGATTCCACAAGCTATTCATAAATATAAGAAGAGTGTTTCCTGATGAGAGTTCTCTATTGGAATATTAATGGGGTGGCGAAGGTGGAAGCGGGTAGTAAGTTACGTAAGTTGGTGCATGAGTTCAAGCCAGTTGTACTTTGTATTGCTGAGCCTAAGATTCGTTACACTGACAATGTTATGATAAGGTTAAATTTGGCTGGTTATAATAAAAAGGTAATTCATAATTCTACTTCTAGTTCTTTGGGTAATTTGTGGATTCTTTGGGATGATTGTATTGAGGAGCCGGTGGTGATTAATATGTCTAGGCAGGCCATTACGGTTAAAACGGATGGGGTATTTATCTCTTTTGTTCATGCTAGTTATATTCAAGTTTTTCGAAGGAGGCTTTGGAGTCAACTTGCTGCTTTTGATGCAACTACTCCTTGGTTGGTTATGGGGGATTTCAATTGTGTTCTTCGTCAAGACGAAAAGAAAGGGGGTAGGGTAACTCGTATCTCTTGTATTAATGAGTTTTCTGATTGGATGGAGGATAATAACTTGTTTGAAGCTGATTCGTTGGGATCTAAGTTTACTTGGACCAATGGTCAGGCTGGTGTTGGTAGAATTATTAGTAAGTTGGGTCGTGTTATTATTAATGAACCTTGGTTTTCTAAGTTTTCGAATTGGCGGTGTAAAGCTCTTCCTAGGAAAGTTTCTGACCATTCGAATCTTATTGGTTTTCCTTTTTGTGATTCTCGGCCTAGACGTGCTCCTTTTCGTATTCAGAAGATGTGGTTTTCCCATCCGGATTTTTTGAAGATGGTGGAGATATCTTGGATGGCGCCGGTGTATGGTAATCATGGTTTTATCTTTCCTTTCAAATTGAAGCGGTTGAAGGAGGCTATCAAGTTATGGAATCAATCTGTTTGTGGCAATGTCAATGCTAGATTAAAGCAAGCAACTCGTAAGTTTGAGGTAGCTAGTATGAATTCAGATGATGATCCTTTTGATGTTTCTAAACTTAATAATATGAAGGATGCTCTTGTTGAGGTTCAAGATATTCAAAGGCAGCAGAATATTATGTTAAAGCAAAAATCTAGAAATAAGTGGTTGTTGGAGGGTTCTAGTAACACTTCTTTCTTTCACAACTCTATTAAAATTCGTAGAAGTGCTAATACAATCTCGGAGCTGGTTGCTGAAGATGGGAGTAGTTAGGTAAGTGAAACTCTTTTTGATTATGATCACGATCCGGTTCATCTTAGTTCTCATGTGGTTTCTTATTATCAGGCTAAATTCAATGGTGAGGATAGTTAGGTAAGTGAAACTCTTTTTGATTATGATCATGATTCTATTACTGAGGAAGAGTCGCATATGTTGGATGCTATTCCTACTTGTGATGAGATTAAACATGCGGTTTTTGATTTGGGAGCTGATAGTGCGCCTGGTCCGGATGGTTTCTCGGGGTGTTTTTATAGACATTGTTGGGAGATTATTCATAGGGATCTGATTTTAGCGGTTACTTATTGCTGGTCTTCTAAAACCATTCCTAATGGGGTTAATTCTAGTCTTATTCTTTTGCTTGCAAAGGTTAGGGGAGATACTAGTTTGAAGAACTTTAGGCCGATTGGTTTAAGTAATTTCTTCTTTAAGATTTTTACTAAAATCTTGGCTACGAGGCTTGGTAGGGTGTTGGTAAGTTGGTGTCTGAAGAGCAAGTGGCTTTCATGAAGGGAAGGAATATCCATGAGAATATTAGTTTAGCTTCGGAGATGGTGAATGAATTGCAAATCAAAAGGAAGGACGGTAATTTGGGTTTGAAGCTTGATATCTCTCAGGCTTTTGATACTGTGAGCTGGTCTTTTGTTCTTGAAGTTTTTAGAAGGTATGGTTTTTCTGAAGATTGGTGCTCTTGGATTTGGAAAATTCTGAATTCAACGCGTATTTCTATTCTTCTTAATGGTAGTCCGGAGGGTTACTTCAAGATTAATAGGGGTTTACGTCAGGGGGACCCTCTTTCTCCTCTTATTTTGGTTTTGATTGAGGATGTGCTTAGCCGCAACATCACTAAACTCTTTCATTTTTTTTTTGCTAAGACTCTAAACTCTTTCAGACTAAGGATATGTCTTATATGGTTAAGCGTAAGGGTATTGCTCCAACTCATTTATTTTTTGGTGATGATATTATGATTTTTTTCAAGGGAAATATGAAGAGTGTGAAGAATTTGGTGAAACTTTTGGAGAATTACCAGCAAGCATCAGGCCAGAGGGTTTGTAGGGAGAAGAGCAAGATTTACTTTGGTGGTGGGACTTCGAGTAGGCGTCAGACCATTGCTACATTCTTGGGTATGGAAATTTCTAACTTTCCTGATAGGTATTTGGGAGTTAAGGTGATGCCGGGAGTGGTAAAGTATAGTCACATCAGCAACGTTATTGATAAGTTGAGGGATCAACTTTTAGTTCTGAAAGGTAAGATGTTATCTTTTCAAGATAGAGTTGTGCTTGTTAAGAATGTTCTTTCGAGCTATTCCATTCATAACATGGTTGTGTACAAATGGCCGGTAAAATTCACTCTTCAATGTGAGCGTGTGATTCGTAATTTTCTGTGGTCGGGTGATTCTAATCTTTCTAGAGATTTTGTAGTAGGTTTTGATAAGATTTGTAGTCCTTTAAAGGAAGGTGGTCTTGGGATCACTAGCCTAAGGACTATGAATAAAGCTTTGCTGATGAAATTATGGTGGTCTATAAAATCTTCTCGTAAGAGGTGGGCTCGGTTTTTGGAAGCCAAATTCACTTGTAGGGATGGTCGTATTAAGATGGCGGGGGTGAAATCTTCTATTCTTCTTGGTCTTCGTTGGGTTCATAAGGAGATGGTGAATAACACGAAGTGTTTTATTGGTGATGGTAGGTATACTTCTTTATTCTTTGATATTTGGTATGGAAATACAACCTTAGCTAATGTTTTAAATCGCACGAACTTAGACAGATCAGCTCGTGTATGTGATATTATTGTGCAAGGTGATTGGCAGATTCAAGGAGTTCATTTGCAACTCCTATAAAGTGCTGGTGTGGTGCAACAAGATTTACCAAAAATTCATATGGGAGTGGATAGGCGTATTTGGATGCCTGATTTACATGGTAAATATTCTGTCAAGGCGGCAAGGGAGTTGATTAGGAAGAAATATCCTATTTTGAGGGAGGCAGGGCTGTTATGGAAGAGGGTAGTGCATCCTTCATTGGCGGCTCAGAACTGGAAGTTTATTCGTGGTGCATGTGCAACTCTTGATAAGGTACGCAGCAGATTCAAATTTCAACTTGCATCTAAATGTAGTGTGTGTCAGATTGAGGAGGAGTCTCTCCAACATATTCTTTGGAGCTGTAATTTTGCGCGTCAAGCTTGGGAGTGGATTGAAGGTATTTTCAAAATTAAACCTCATTATGATATTATTTCTTCTTACCAAGAGGCAAAAAATCATAGTGGTATTGTTAAGGATTTTTGGTTGGTAGTGAATTTGGTTGTGCGTTCAGAATTATGGTTCACTAGAAACAAAAAGGTGTATGAAAATAAGAACCCTTGTTGGTCTTTATTTCAAAAAAGTGTTTTTAATTTGATGCAAGAATATTCAGTTCGTATGAAGAGTTATATGCATAATTCTTTGGAAGACTTGAGAATTCTGGAGTTTTTTCGAGTTCGGCATAGAAAGGTGAAGTTTACTGATCCCAAGGAGTGTTTTTGGTTTCCTCCTAATACTAATGAATTGCTTTTGTGCACGGATGGTGCCTCAAGAGGTAATCCAGGGGTGGCGGGAGCTGGTGTTGTTGCAAGGAATGCGAATTGTGAAGTGGTTTATGATGATTGAATCATCAATCCCTACAACATCAGGGATTAAAAATCCTAATGGTAGTCATGTTTGTTTTGCTGATATTCTCAAAGGAAAGAAAACCCTAATCCAACTCTTAAAGAAGGTGAACCTGCGTTAGAAATCCCTTTGGATTTGTTTCAAGAGGGTTGCATCAGATTTCAACATAGTTTTATTGCTAGATTAGACTTCACGGGTTTGAAGTTTTCTGAAGTTAAGACACAACTTTTAGATCAATGGAAACTTGAACGGATTAAATTTCTTCCAATGGCTAAAGGTTTCTTCATAGTTATACTTTCATGTGCTGAAGATAAAGAGAAGATTCACAATGGTCCAGCTGCAACTGTTAACAATCACTTGTTGAAGTTAGTTGATTGGTACCCAGATTTTAACCCAAACAAACAACGTTCTTCACATGCTGATGTTTGGGTTATGTTTCCAGATTTACCGGTTGAACTTTGGACTGAAAAGTCTTTGCTTTCAATTAGTAAGATTCTACGTAATCCAATTGTGGTGGATGAAAAAACTTTACAGCTTGATTATGGTTTTTATGCTTCAGTTTTAATTGATACTGATTTTGCTAAGCATATTCCAGAGAGAATTCATATAACTTCAGGTGGAAAAGAGTTTTGGCAATATATTGATATTCAAAAATATCCAAAGTTCTGTTCAAAGTGTAATATTATTGGTCATGTGGATGCTGAATGCAAGAAGAAGTCGACTAAAATTGATGGGAACAAAGAGAAACAACAACAAGTAGTCGTGGGAGAGAAGATTTTTAAGGGTAGTTATGATCCTAATGCTGGTAAGATATGGCAAGTCAAATCTAAAGTTGTTTTACCAGAAGTTAGTGTGGGTGTGGATGGTAATACTACACAAATTAAACGAGATTTTGAGAAAACAAGGATGCAATAGCCCATGCAGCTCATGCAAATCAGGAAACTATACTTTGTGCTTCAGATTCAAGTATTATTGGAGTTACTAATGATAACAGAATTGAGGCTACAATTCAATCTAGCAATGAACAGTTGGAGAACGAGCTTGCTATTTCTTCAAATGAATTCCGTGAGGCTCAATTCAGGTTAATCAAGTGTAAAAGCGCAATTGCAGCTAAGGAAGCTATTGCTGCACGTAAAGAAGCTGTGACTAAGCCTGTTGAAGCTGGTATGTCCGGGAACAAGATTGGCACAACTAACATTTGTGGAGGCAAGTCCGTGCATAACCAGAATTCTGAATCCAAGTCCAAGCAAAACTCTGAAACGTTTAATTTGGAATATACGCTTGGGGCTGATTTGGTAGACAAGTCCGTGGCTTTGCAAAACTCTGAGTCCGTGACCAACAAGAAGTTCGTTTCCAAGTCTGATTTGGAAAACAAATCAGTTTCCAACCCTAATACGTTTACTAAAGCTTCTAATGAGAATTGGACGCCAGTAAAAGGTACAAAGTTTTCTTTTACGCCTATAACTGATGCTTTGCTTGAATCTTCTGAAAAAGTTAGGAAAAATACATATGAAGTGTTAAGTTCAGAATTGGGTTTTAGAGATGAAGTTGAGGGTGCTACTTTGGAGGAAGTTCAGCAAAGGATTGTTCAAGATTTAGATGAGGAAGAGGCTGAATTGCTTGCTGCTAATATGGCAGATGAAGTTAAAAATTCTTCTGAATGGGGTACGATTAGTGATCATAATGAAAACAAGAATAACAATGTTTCAAAGGCTAAGGATTTAGTTGAGAGCTCAACTGATACTTTTGATGCAGAAAAGAAGAAAGCTTTTCTTGATAGATTAGAAGCTCTAAGGCAACAAAGGACGGAAAAAGAAAAAAGAGAGAAAAAACCTCCTACTCCTATTAAGCTTGTTCCTGGTGGTAATTATGCTTCGGATGAAGACGAATATGATGATACTTGTGATGATGAATATAATGACTTTTATGGAGACCCTGATGTTTTGGCGGAAATCCTTGCTGGTCTCCAACCTAAGAAGAAGAATTTTAGGGTGGGAAAGGGGCGTAAACGATATTAAATTCCTATTTTTCTTCTTTTTTTGTTAGTTATTTGAGTTTATGAGCTTATTTTATGAGTTTTTAGTAATTTTTTGAGGTTATTTTTTCTCCCCTTTGGTTTATGGGGGTGGGGAGGCCTTGAGCCTTCCACTTTGTAATTCTTGTAATTACGTTTTTTTGCTTTAATAAACCTTTTTGACCTAGCAAAAAAAAAGCGAATTGTGAAGTGGTTGGTGCAATGTGTATTGGCTTGAGAGTTACTTCTAATTATTTGGCTGAATTATATGGTATTATTGTGGGTATGGAGTGGGCAGTTCAGTGGGGATATGCTTGCATTGTTATTAGATCAGATTCTACAAGTGTGTTGAAGGCGTTGGAAGAAGATAACGTTCCTTGGTTTGCTAGGCAAAGATGGATGGAGGTAAAAGGTTTATATGGTTCAATTCGTTTTGAACATTCCTTTAGAGAGGCAAACTTTGCAGCTGATGCTATGGAAAAACGTGGTTGCTTGTTAGAGGATGGGGTTGGTTTTCACTTTGAAGGTCGGCCAGTTTTCTTTTTTTGAGAACATGAGAGGAAAGAGAAACTCTGGCGAAAACTCTAGGGTTTAGGTTTTTTTCACGTAGGTTTCATAGTTCAACACGGATTCAATATGGTAGAAGACAATCCTAGTTCATCACGGATTCAGCAACATCAATCCTTTGCGGACAAGGTAAAGGCAAAACAAACCCTAAAGCCAACAGGAGTTGATATTACTAGTTTACCTAATCCTACTCTGATTGATGGAGAACCATCCCTTGTTATACCCGCGGATTTCTATGAGGAGGGTTGTAAACCCTTTCAACACAGCTTCATTGCAAGATTAAACTTCACGGGACTGAAGTTCTTTGAGGTAAAAAAAGTTTTAATCTCTCAATGGCAGATTAATCCTAATTCTGTTAGGTTTATGACTATGGGAAAAGGTTTCTTTGTTATTATGCTACAAGATGAGGAAACTAAGGAGAGAATCAGACGTACAAAGTGGTTTGTTCAACAGCATGAACTCAAGTTAATGGATTGGTACCCAGGTTTTGATCCTGATCGTCAAAAAACTTCCCATGCAAACGTATGGGTTCACTTTCCTGGTTTACATGCAGAACTATGGACTGAGAAGAACTTGTTATCTATGGGAAAAGTTTTAGGGACTCCTATTGTGGTTGATCAAAGAACCCTAAATCTGGAGTATGGAAACTTTGCATCAGTTTTGGTAGATGTGGATTTTGCAAAACACATTCCAAGTAGAATTAAGATAACAGCTGGGGGGAGGACGTTTTGGCAATACTTGGATATCCCAAAATCACCTAAATTCTGTATGAAGTGCTGCATAATTGGTCATAATGATGCTGAATGTAGAAGGCAACCAAAGAATGATGAGAAAACGTCTAAGGCTGATGCGAAAGGGGAGTGGCAGAATGTGCGTAATAGGAGAAACCGTAAGGTAGGTGTTGGAGATGATGCAACCGCGGCTACAAACGCTGTTGTTGTAGGTGTTGGCGCTGCTGTAGGTGGTGTGAACGTTGGTGCTGTGGTGGTTCATGATGTTGTTAACGGTGCTGGTGGTAATGTGGATGATGCTCTTGCTGTAGGGCATGGTGGAGTTGTGGTGAATGGGGTGGTTGAAGATGGTTTAGTGGAGAGTGCTGTTGGTTTGGAGCAAACTATTCAGCTAGAGAATGAATTAGCGTCTACTGAAGCCAATCTTCATGCAGCTTTTGTAGCTTTTGAGAAGGCTAAGGAGGCGTTAGCATTGAAAAAGAGTTTTCCTAGAGGGTTGTCAATGGTTGAAATTGCAACCTCATCTAAGTCAGCTAAGAGTGGTGAATTGGCAAGAACTAATCACTCTAGTGATAGGAATGAGGCTAGTTCTTCTTTTACGCCGGTTGAGGCTGGTAATAAGTATTTGAAATACATGGTGGTTGATAATATTGAGGATATCTCAAGCTATAGAGCTGTTGCTGAAACTTCTATTGTGGTTTCTCCTAATAAGTTCAATGTCTTGAATGATGAGTTGGGTGTTGATAATGATGATGTTGAACACTCTTCTAGAGGGGGTTCGGTGGCTGCTGAAAACTCTTCTGGAGGTAGTTCGGATGAAGAGTTGATGCCTGAGAAAGATTCATCAGGTGTTAAGGGTGTTAAGTGGGCGGAAATTCCAGTGGATATGCCAAAGAAAAGTAGGAAACCAAGACGGGTTTTGATTACAAGTTCTAGTTCTTCTCAGCAACGTTTTAATGATTCCAAATCAGATTCAGATTCTGAAGTGAATGCTTTGGGAAACCGAGTTAGGAAGGGTGTCTCACCTGTTTTACAAAGTAGGATTCCTTGCAAGATTCCACAAGCTATTCATAAATATAAGAAGAGTGTTTCCTGATGAGAGTTCTCTATTGGAATATTAATGGGGTGGCGAAGGTGGAAGCGGGTAGTAAGTTACGTAAGTTGGTGCATGAGTTCAAGCCAGTTGTACTTTGTATTGCTGAGCCTAAGATTCGTTACACTGACAATGTTATGATAAGGTTAAATTTGGCTGGTTATAATAAAAAGGTAATTCATAATTCTACTTCTAGTTCTTTGGGTAATTTGTGGATTCTTTGGGATGATTGTATTGAGGAGCCGGTGGTGATTAATATGTCTAGGCAGGCCATTACAGTTAAAACTGAGGGGGTTTTTATCTCTTTTGTTCATGCTAGTTATATTCAAGTTTTTCGAAGGAGGCTTTGGAGTCAACTTGCTGCGGTTGATGTAACTACTCCTTGGTTGGTTATGGGTGATTTCAATTGTGTGCTTCGTCAAGATGAAAAGAAAGGGGGTAGGACAACTCGTATCTCTTGTATTAATGAGTTTTCTGATTGGATGGAGGATAATAACTTGTTTGAAGCTGATTCGTTGGGGTCTAAGTTTACTTAGACCAATGGTCAGTCTGGTGTTGGTAGAATTATTAGTAAGTTGGATCGTGCTATTATTAATGAACCTTGGTTGCCTAAGTTTTCGAATTGGCGGTGTAAAGCTCTTTCTAGGGAAGTTTCTGACCGTTCGACTCTTATTGGTTTTCCTTTTTGTGATTCTCGGCCTAGACGTGCTCCTTTTCGTATTCAGAAGATGTGGTTTTCCCATCCGGATTTTTTGAAGATGGTGGAGATATCTTGGATGGCGCCGGTGTATGGTAATCATGGTTTTATCTTTCCTTTCAAATTGAAGCGGTTGAAGGAGGCTATCAAGTTATGGAATCAATCTGTTTGTGGCAATGTCAATGCTAGATTAAAGCAAGCAACCCGTAAGTTTGAGGTAGCTAGTAGGAATTCAGATGATGATCCTTTTGATGTTTCTAAACTTAATAATATGAAGGATGCTCTTGTGGAGGTTCAAGATATTCAAAGGCAGCAGAATATAATGTTAAAGCAAAAATCTAGAAATAAGTGGTTGTTGGAGGGTTCTAGTAACACTTCTTTCTTTCACAACTCTATTAAAATTCGTAGAAGTGCTAATACAATCTCGGAGCTGGTTGTTGAAGATGGGAGTACGATTACTGATCCGGTTCATCTTAGTTCTCATGTGGTTTCTTATTATCAGGCTAAATTCAATGGTGAGGATAGTCAGGTAAGTGAAACTCTTTTTGATTATGATCATGATTCTATTACTGAGGAAGAGTCGCATACGTTGGATGCTATTCCTACTTGTGATGAGATTAAACAGGCGGTTTTTGATTTGGGAGCTGATAGTGCGCCTGGTCCGGATGGTTTCTCGGGGTGTTTCTATAGACATTGTTGGGAGATTATTCATAGGGATCTGATTTTAGCGGTTACTTATTGCTGGTCTTCTAAAACCATTCCTAATGGGGTTAATTCTAGTCTTATTCTTTTGCTTGCAAAGGTTAGGGGAGCTGCTATTTTGAAGAACTTTAGGCCGATTGGTTTAAGTAATTTCTTCTTTAAGATTTTTACTAAAATCTTGGCTACGAGGCTTGGTAGTGTGTTGGGTAAGTTGGTGTATGAAGAGCAAGTGGCTTTCATGAAGGGAAGGAATATCCATGAGAATATTAGTTTAGCTTCGGAGATGGTGAATGAATTGCACATCAAAAGGAAGGACGGTAATTTGGGTTTGAAGCTTGATATCTCTCAGGCTTTTGATACGGTGAGCTGGTCTTTTGTTCTTGAAGTTTTTCGAAAGTATGGGTTTTCTGAAGATTGGTGCTCTTGGATTTGGAAAATTCTGGACGGCGCGTATTTCTATTCTTCTTAATGGTAGTCCGGAGGGTTACTTCAAGATTAATAGGGGTTTACGGCAGGGGGATCCTCTTTCTCCTCTTATTTTTGTTTTGATTGAGGATGTGCTTAGCCGCAACATCACTAAACTCTTTCAGACTAAGGATATGTCTTATATGGTAAAGTGTAATGGTATTGCTCCAACTCATTTATTTTTTGCTGATGATATTATGATTTTTTGCAAGGGAAATATGAAGAGTGTGAAGAACTTGGTGAACCTTTTGGAGAATTACCATCAAGCCTCTGGTCAGAGGGTTTGTAGGGAGAAGAGCAAGATTTACTTTGGTGGTGGGACTTTGAGTAGGCGCCAGACTATTGCAACTTTCTTGGGTATGGCAATTTCTAACTTTCCTGATAGGTATTTGGGAGTTAAGGTGATGCCGGGAGTGGTAAAGTATAGTCACATCAGCAACGTTGTTGATAAGTTGAGGGAGCAACTTTCGGTTCTGAAAGGTAAGTTATTATCTTTTCAAGATAGGGTTGTGCTTGTTAAGAATGTTCTTTCGAGTTATTCCATTCATAAAATGGCTGTGTACAAATGGCCGGTAAATTTCACTCTTCAATGTGAGGGTGTGATTCGTAATTTTCTGTGGTCGGGTGATTCTAATCTTACTAGAGCTTTTGTAGTTGGTTTTGATAAGATTTGTAGTCCTTTAAAGGAAGGTGGTCTTGGGATCACTAGCCTAAGGACTATGAATAAAGCTTTACTGATGAAATTGTGGTGGTCTATAAAATCTTCTCGTAAGAGGTGGGCTCGGTTTTTGGAAGCCAAATTCACTTGTAGGGATGGTCGTATTAAGATGGCGGGGGTGAAATCTTCTATTCTTCCTGGTCTTCGTTGGGTGCATAAGGAGATGGTGAATAACACGAAATGTTTTATTGGTGACGGTAGGGATACTTCTTTATTCTTTGATATTTGGTATGGAAATACAACCTTAGCTAGTGTTTTAAATCGCACAGATTTAGACAGATCAGCTCGTGTTTGTGATATTATTGTGCAAGGTGATTGGCAGATTCAAGGAGTTCATTCGCAGCTCCTTTTAAGTGCTGGTGTGGTTCAACATGATTTACCAAAAATTCATATGGGAGTGGATAGGCGTATTTGGATGCCTGATTTACAAGGTAAATTTTCTGTCAAGGCAACAAGGGAGTTGATTAGGAAGAAATACCCTATTTTGAGGGAGGCGGGGTTGTTATGGAAGAGGGTGGTGCATCCTTCTTTGGCGGCTCAGAACTGGAAGTTTATTCGTGGTGCGTGTGCAACTCTTGATAAGGTACGTAGCAGATTTAAAATTCAGCTTGCATCTAAATGTAGTGTGTGTCAGATTGAGGAGGAATCTCTCCAACATATTCTTTGGAGCTGTAATTTTGCGCGTCAAGCTTGGGAGTGGATTGAAGGTATTTTCAAAATTAAACCTCATTATGATATTATTACTTCTTACCAAGAGGCAAAAAATCATAGTGGTATTGTTAAGGATTTGTGGTTGATAGGGAATTTGGTTTTGCGTTCAGAATTATGGTTCACTAGAAACAAAAAAGTGTATGAAAAGAAGAACCCTTGTTGGTCTTTATTTCAAAAACGTGTTTTTAGTTTGATGCAAGATTATTCAGTTCGTATGAAGAGTTATATGCATAATTCTTTGGATGACTTGAGAATTCTGGAGTTTTTTAGAGTTCGGCATAGAAAGGTGAAGTTTACTGATCCTAAGGAGTGTTGTTGGATTCCTCCTAAGGATAATGAATTGCTTTTGTGCACGGATGGCGCCTCAAGAGGTAATCCAGGGGTGGCGGGAGCTGGTGTTGTTGCAAGGAATGCAAAATGTGAAGTGGTTGGTGCAATGTGTATTGGCTTGGGAGTTACTTCTAATTATTTGGCTGAATTGTATGGTATTATTGTGGGTTTGGAGTGGGCAGTTCAGTGGGGGTATGCTTGCATTGTTATTAGATCAGATTCTACAAGTGTGTTGAAGGCTTTGGCAGAAGATAACGTTCCTTGGTTTGCTAGGCAAAGATGGATGGAAGTTAAAGGTTTATATGGTTCAATTCGTTTTGAACATTCTTTTAGAGAGGCAAATTTTGCAGTTGATGCCATGGCAAAACGTGGTTGTTTATTAGAGGATGGGGTTGGTTTTCACTTTGAAGGTCGACCAGTTTTCTTAAGTTCAATTGAGTTTCCAAATGTAATTTATTATCGTTTTAAATAGGTTTTGGGAGTTTTTTAGGGGTCACTTTGTCCCCTTTTCTCCTTCACCTATCTTGTAAATAGCTTTTTTATCAATATATTTTCTTGACTTAGCAAAA
>NW_020619270.1:245265-276167 GCF_003573695.1 Papaver somniferum | reverse complement strand
GCTATGGCAAAACGTGGTTGCTTGTTAGAGGATGGGGTTGGTTTTCACTTTGAAGGTCGGCCAGTTTTCTTAAGTTCAATTGAATCTCCAAATGTAATTTATTATCGTTTTAAATAGGTTTTAGGAGTTTTTGGGGTCACTCTGATCTCTTTTCTCCTATTCCTATCTTGTAAATATCTTTTTTATCAATATAATTTTTTGACTTAGCAAAAAAAAAATCATGAGGACTTAGAGAAGGCTATTACATATTGTTGGAGTTCCAAAGTTATTCCTAATGGGGCTAATTCTAGTCTCATTCTTCTGCTGCTATGGTGAGAGGGGCTGATAGTTTGAAGAAATATAGGCCAATTGGTCTAAGTAATTTTTTATTCAAAATTTTTACCAAAATTCTAGCAACTAGACTTGGTAAAGTCTTGGATAAGTTGGTCTCGGAGGAGCAGGTGGCGTTTATGAAAGGGAGGAACATTCATGAGAATATTAGTTTGGCTTCTGAATTGGTTAATGAGTTGCACATTAAAAGAAAGGATGGAAACTTAGGTCTCAAGATGGATATATCTCAAGCTTTTGATACGGTTAGTTGGCATTTTGTTTTGGAGGTTTTTCGAAGGTATGGGTTCTCAGAAGGTTGGTGTACTTGGATATACAATATTCTGAGTTCTGCTAGAATTTCTATTCTTCTCAATGGTAGTCCGGAGGGTTTCTTTAAGATTAAGAGAGGTTTGCGTCAGGGGGATCCTCTTTCTCCTCTTATTTTTGTTTTGATTGAGGATGTTCTTAGTAGGAACATTACCAAACTCTTTCAAAATAAGTGTATGACTCATATGGTGAAGCGTAATGGTATTGCTCCAACTTTTTTTTTTTGCTAAATCCATGTTGTATTAATGAATAACCAATATGTACAAAGTGTTCATAAGAAAAGAGGTCAGAAGACCCCAAAAACTTACAAACTACTTGAATCTGAAATAAACAACATTAGGAAATTCTAAAGACAAAAGGAAATCAGGCCTTTCATCATAATTTAAACCTTCACCATTACGAAGATAACATCCCCTTTTAGCCATCTTGTCTGCTGCAAAATTAGCCTCACGATAAGTATGAACAAAGCGAATAGAGTCATAATTATTTTGTATTCTTCTCCATCTGTGCTTGACAAACCAAGGAAGATTTGTACCCGTCAATGTCTTAATTGTTCCCATTGAATCAGAACGTACAACCACTCTTTTAACATTCCACTTCATAGCCCACTCCAAACCAACAATAATACCATAAAGTTCAGCTAAGAAATTAGTAGTAGAACCCAAACCAATACTCATAGCACCCAAAAAATTACAATCAGCATCACGAACAACAACACCAGCTCCAGCTATACCCGGATTTCCTTTGGCTGCTCCATCACAACATAATAAAATTTCATCCCTATTTGGCGGACTCCAAAAGCACTCAATTGGATGAACCTGCTTAACCTTCCTATGCATCACACGGAAAAAGTTCAAAAGATCCAAGTCCGTTGTAGTATTATGCATGAAACCCTTCAAACGACCAGCGTATTCACTAATCAAATAAAACACTCTCTTCTTAAAAAAATGAATGCTAACAGAAGAATTCTGAAAACATGCCATATTTCTTGTTTGCCATAATTCCGAGCGAATCACCAAAATAGCTAAAAGCCATAAATCCTTGACAATTCTACTTCTACCCTTTGCTGATTTATATGAATTCACAATATCATAATAAGGTGTTAGATTAAACAAACCTGAACACCACTGCCAAATATGAGTTGCAAACGTACAACTCCAAATAATATGCTCCAAAGATTCTTCCTCCATGTTGCACAAGTAACATTTGTTGGCCATTTCAACTTTGAATCTACTCCTGATCTTGTCTTGAGTTGCACAAACCTCACGACATATCTTCCAATTCTGAGCAGCCAATTTGGGATGAATTTCTTTCCTCCACAAAAGACCATAAATTGCTGATTTTGGATACGCCCTTCTAATGATATTCTTTGCTGAAGAGACTGAAAAGTGGCCATTCATCTCCGGCATCCAAACTCTACAATCATTCCCTCCTTGTAACAACGGAAAATTTGAAAGATCCACACCCGCACGGACCAAATTCTGAATATGATCTGCCTGCATCATCCAAGCATTATTAACAATAATATCACTGACCTTGACATTTCTGTCCAAGTCAGATTCATTAAGCATATCAGCAATACACTCATTACCATACCAAACATCAAAATAAAGAGATGTAGACCTCCCGTCCCCAATTAGAACCTTGGTATTCTTGTCAACAATAGAATGATTCAGTTTCATGCCCGGCAAAATAGAAGAATTCACCCCATAAAGCTTTATACTACCCTGCTTAGTAGTAAATTTCGCCCATAAGAAACGAGCCCATTTCTTGTTAGAAGAACGAATACTCCACCAAAGCTTCATTAGAAGAGCCTTATTAGTAACAACCATGCTGGTTATACCAAGTCCCCCTTCCTTCAACGGACAACAAACCTTTGGATATCCAACAACAAATTTCCTTGCAACATCAGCATCACCCGACCAAAGAAAATTACGAATAACTCTTTCAGCCTGTTGAACAAATTTTCTAGGCCATTTGTACACCGCCATGTTGTGGATAGCATAACTCGCTATCACTGAATTGATAAGAACAACTCTATCTTGAAAAGAAAGTAACTTACCTTTCCAAACCGAAAGTTGATTCTTAATTTTCTCTATCACATTACAAATGTGACGATACTTAACTGCTCCAGGCATAATTTGAACTCCCAAATACCTGTCCGGAAAATTAGTAACTTCCATACCCAGTAAATTAGTGATAGTCCCAGAGCGACTCAAAGAACCACCACCATAATAAATCTTACTCTTTTGACGACAGACAGTTTGGCCCGAGGCACTTTGGTATTTACCAAGCAAAGCAAGAAGGTTATGCAGACTCTTCATATTGCCTTTACAGAAAATCATAATGTCATCAGCAAAGAAAAGATGTGTGGGAGAAATACCTCTTTTGGAAAGCATAGGCGTCATCATCTTCTCAGCAAACAACTTTGTAAGATTTCTACTAAGAACATCTTCAATCAGAACAAAAATAAGAGGAGATAAAGGATCACCTTGCCGAAGACCTCTATTGATTTTGAAGAAACCCTCTGGACTTCCATTAAGAAGAATAGAAATCCTTGCTGAGTTAAGAATAGCCAAAATCCAAGAACACCAATTTTGAGAGAAACCATACCTTCGAAAAACCTCTAAAACAAATGACCAACTAACCGTGTCAAAAGCTTGAGTAATATCCAGTTTCAACCCAAATTGCCATCCTTACGTTTGGTTTTCAGATCATTGATCATCTCCGACGCCACAGTAATGTTTTCATGAATGTTCCTCCCCTTCATGAAAGCAACTTGTTCTTCTGAAACCAAATTATCAAGAACACTCCCTAGTCTTGTAGCTAAAATCTTAGTAAAAATTTTAAAGAAAAAATTACTAAGACCAATAGGCCGAAAGTTTCGAAGAGTGTTGGCTCCTCTAACCTTGGCAAGAAGAATAATAAGACTAGAATTAGCACCATGAGGAATGATTTGCCGCTGCCAACAGTACGTGATAGCTCTGACAAGGTCATATTGCACCACGTCCCAACAATGCCTATAAAAACAACCAGAGAAACCATCCGGCCCTGGCGCACTATCCGCACCCAAATCAAAAACAGCATTCTTAATCTCCTCCATAGAAGGAATTTCATCCATTCTCTGACTATCCTCCACCGAGATGATGTTATGATCATAATTAAAAGCTCCTCATCAATAGGCAACTCATCACCATTAAACTTTGACTCAAAAAAAGAAACCGTATAGTCTCTAATTTGATCACAATCAGTAATAACAGCCCCATTATCATCCACCAACTCCGAAATCATATTACTACTCCTGCGCATTCTGATATTAGCATGAAAGAAAGAAGTATTACTAGCTCCCTCCAAAAGCCATTTATTACGTGATTTTTGCTTTAGTATAGTAACATGATGAGAACGAATTTCCTGAAGAATAACTGAAGCCTCCTTGGACGAATTCAGCTTAGTTATATCCTCTGGATCCTCATCCGAAATACGAAGAGACACTTCCATAGTCAATTCAGCTTGTTTTAGCTTAGCAAAAATATTGCCAAAAACATGTAAATTCCAATCCTTCATAACAGCTTTTAACCTCTTGAGCTTGAAAGGATAAATAAAAGCAGGAGATCCTGTAACCGGTGCATTCCAACAATCACTTACCATTCTCATGAAATCAGAATGAGCAAACCACATCTTCTGAACTCTAAAAGGAGCTCGTTTCGGTCTAGTATTAACAAAAGGAAAGCCAATAAGAGTAGAATGGTCGGAAACTTCACGGGGAAGAGCTTTACACCTCCAATTCTCATACTTAATAAGCCATGCCTCATTAATCAAAGCTCTATCCAGCTTACAAAGGATTCTATGAACACCAGATTGCCTATTAGACCAAGTGAATTTAGAACCCAAAAAATCAGCTTCAAAAAGATTATTATCATCCATCCAATCACTAAAATCATTGATGACTGAAGTACGTGGTTGATTGCCTCCTTTTTTCTCCTCATTACGAAGAACACAATTAAAATCACCCATAACCAACCAAGGAGTATTAATATCAACTGAGGAAAGTTGTTGCCACAAACTTCTTCTCGTCACTTGAAAACAGCTAGCATGAACAAAGGACACCAACACCCCCTCTGTTGCAATGGTAATAGCTTGTCCACTAGTATTCATAACTACAGGCGTAGCTATGTCAATGGACCAAAAAATCCATATGTTACCTTTAGACGAATCAACAGCATTATGAATAACTTCCTTCTTATAACCAGCTACATATAATTTGTGTAAGAAATGCAAGGTACAATGCACCTTAGGTTCAGCCTAGACAGAAAATATCTGGCTTAAACTCAAGAATTAACTCTCTTAACTTATTTTTGGCTGCATCCCGTGCAATGCCATTAATGTTCCAATAGAGAACACGCATTAAAAACCAGATTTAGAGGCCTTACCAACTACCGAAGCAACGCCAGAGTTCACTCCTGGTGAACCTCCTTGTTCAACACCAACACGGACATTAGAGTCCTGAAGAGAAGCGGATTCAGAAATTTGTTCTAAAGAAGTATTCCTCCCAGCTGTAGTATTCACAATTTTATGCATGGATAGCATGCGTATTCTCTTTAATTCTTGTTCAGCCCTAAACTTTGCATCAGCTGTGCTTTCCTCCACATCTTGCATAGAATTAAGAGCACTATATTTATTGTTATTCAATATAAACTCCCCAGCCGTGAGCTGATCACAAAGAGGAGTTGGAGTTGAAGTCACAATCCTAACAGGTTTAGGAATCCTAGTTCCAACCAAACTTGTCATATTTGAAGGATTAGTTTCACCCACTTTTCCTTTCAATAATACGGCTGATTTTGAAGCCTGTGCTTGTTTATTTCTCGCCAATTCAACATATACAGATTCAAAATCAGCTTTGGCTTGTGACATAACAGCCTCCAACTGCTTAGCTTTCACCAGCTTAGCAGCAAACTCCTCATCAACCACATCCCCAACAAAAACTTCTTCATCATCATGAATAACCTCCAAGCTGTTTGTATCCTTCTTTTTTCCTTTTTTCTTACCCCTAGCAACTTGCCATTCACCACCAACCTTGTTATTCATCACAAGTTGCGCTTCACCAGTTTCGTGAGATTGATTGGTAACCAAAGGTTGACGCTCAGAAGTTTCCTTGGATTGTTTTCTACACTCCTTATCAGTATGACCAATTAGCTTGCACTTGGAACAATATTTTGGAATTTTTTGGATCGCAACAGCTTGCCAAAAATCCAAACCCCCCACCGTGATATGTATAGCATCAGTAGCCGCTTCAGAAAAATCAATATCCACCAAAACTGAAGCAAAGTGACCATATTCATGTTCAAGAGTTCTTCTATCAACCACAATAGGAGTTCCTAACGATTTTGCAAGAGACAATAACGTTTTTTCTGTCCAAAACTCCAATGGTAACCCTGGAAAAGTAACCCACACCGAAGCATGAGATGTGCGTTGCTTCTCAGCATCAAAACCAGGAAACCATTCAATTAGGTTTAACTTTTGGTTTCTAAAAAACCAAGCTTCAGCATTCAAAATCGTATCTTTGGCTGATTGCGTGCGTAACTTGATGGTAAAGAAACCTCTACTCATAGGAATTAATTGAACAACATCTTGGCTTAACTTCCATTGATTTAACAAAGCGTTTTTCACCTCTTGAAAAATGATCCCTTTAAGATCTAAACGGCCTATGAGACTGAATTTCCAAATATCGCAACCTTCTAAATAAAACTCCTCAGGCAAAACAACAGCAGGCTTTCCTTCTTTTGACGTTGGTGTTGGCAAGGTTTTGAGATCAATAGAAGTTGTTGGAAGTTGTTGTTTTCCTTTCAACTGATCAGCATAAGAGCGAGACCTATTAGTAGATGATTGAGGTGGATCCCCCATCTCAAATCACCTAAAGATGATTGAGAGGAAGAATGAAAAAAGTTTGAAAGTTTGTAAAACCCTAAGGAAAAATCGCCTCAGAGCATAGGAGAGAGAAAAAAGTTTTTTTTCAAAAACAGCATGTATTGCTCCAACTCATTTGTTCTTTGCTGATGATATTATGATTTTTTGCAAGGGGAATCAGAGGAGTCTGACAAACTTGTTGAGGTTGCTTGAGGTTTATCAACAGGCGTCTGGTCAAAGGGTTTGTAGGGAGAAGAGCAAAATTTATTTTGGAGGTGGGTCGTTGCGTAGGAGGCAGGCTATGGCTAATTTCTTAGGCATGGGTGTTACTTTCTTTCCGGATAGATATTTGGGAGTTAAGGTGATGCCTGGTAGGGTGAACTATAGTCATATTAGTAATGTGGTGGATAAGTTGAAGGATCATCTCTCGGTGTATAAAGGTAAAATGCTTTCCTTTCAGGATCGTGTAGTGCTTATTAAATCTGTCCTTGCAAGCTATGCCATTCATAACATGGCTGTGTATAGGTGGCCTGTTAAATTTGTTAAGCAAAGTGAACGTGTTATTCGTAATTTTCTATGGTCGGGAGATTCAGACTTGGCTAAAGCTTTTGTGGTGGGATATGACAAGATTTGTAGTCCGGTGAAGGAAGGGGGTCTTGGGCTTACTAGCTTGAGTAATATGAACAAGGCTCTGATCATGAAGTTGTGGTGGAGTATTAAAACTTCTAAGAAGAATTGGGCTAGATTTCTGGAGTCGAAATACACTTGTAGCGATGGTCGTCTGAAGATGGCAGGAGTTAAATCTTCAATTTTTCCGGGGATTCAATGGGTGCACACTGAAGTTATGCGCAATATTAAATCCTTAATAGGTGATGGTAGGGCAACTTCTTTATTTTTTGATGTTTGGTATGGTTCTGTAACTTTGGCTGAGGTCTTGCAGAGAACTGACCTTGACAGACGTGCGAGAGTTAGTGATATCATAGTGCATAATCAATGGAATTTGGAGGGAGAGCATATGCGTGAACTTGCAAGTGCTGGTGTGGCTAGGGAGAATTTACCAAGAAGGCATATGGGCAGTGATGAGAGGATTTGGATGCCAGATCTAAAGGGAATGTTTTCTGTCAGGTCTGCAAGGGATTTGGTGCGCAGCAAGTATCCTTTTCTTCTTGAAGCAAATCTGTTGTGGAGGAGGGTGGTGCACCCGGCTTTAGCAGCTCAGAATTGGAAATTTGTTAGGGGAGCTTGTGCAACTATGGACAAAGTTAAGAGTAGATTCAAGATTGCTCTCCCATCTCGGTGCAGTGTGTGTCAGATTGAGGAGGAGTCTTTGGAGCATATTCTCTGGAGCTGTAGTGCTGCTAAACATGCTTGGCAGTGGTTGGAAGGTATTTTTCATCTTAAATCTTGTTATAACTTGATTGCTTCTAATAAACAAGCAAAAGGTTGTAGTAGAATGGTTAAAGATCTGTGGCTTGTCTCCAATCTGGTGGTGCGTTCAGAACTGTGGTTTCAAAGGAATAAGATGGTTTATGAGAAGAAGAAACCTTGCTGGAATTTCTTCAAGAAGCGTGTGTTTAATTTCATTCATGAATACTCAGATAGAATGAAGGCGTGTATGCTTAACAGGGTTGAAGATCTGGAGATATTGGATTTTTTCAGAGTTAAATGTCGTAAGTGAAGATGTTGGAACCTGTTGAGTTTCTTTGGCAGCATCCAATGCAAAATCAACTCTTGTTGTGCTGTGATGGAGCTTCTAGAGGTAACCCATAGGTGGCCGGAGCTGGAGTGGTGGCTAGGAATTCAGCTTGTGAAGTGGTGGGAGCAATGTGTGTTGGCCTTGGTGTTATTTCTAATTTTTTGGAGGAATTATATAGCATTCTAATTGCCTTAGATTGGGCAGTTCAATGGGGTTACAGAGATGTGCTTGTAAGGACTGATTCTATGAGTGTTATAACTTCTTTGGAAGGGGATAATATACCATGGTTTGCAAGACAGAGATGGTATGAAGCTAAAGTCAAGTTTGATTCTATTTAATTGGTGCATACGTTTCGTGAAGCAAATTTTGCAGCTGATAAGATGGCAAAGACTGGTTGTTTTTTAGATTCTGGAGTGAAACTCAATTTTGTTGGGCGTCCTCTTTTGTTAAACTTAATTGAGTATCCTAATGTTTCTTATTTTTGTTTTAAATAGTTTTTGAGTTTTTGGGGTTGTTGTGACCTCTTTTCTCAAATTCTATGATGTAAATAACTCTTTTCATAATTCAATGGGAACAATTAAGACATTGACGGGTACAAATCTTCCTTGGTATGTCAAGCACAGATGGAGAAGAATACAAAACAATTATGACTCTATTCGTTTTGTTCATACTTATCGTGAGGCTAATTTTGCAGCAGACAAGATGGGCTAAAAGGGGATGTTATCTTCGTAATGGTGAAGGTTTAAATTATGATGAAAGGCCTGATTTCCTTTTGTCTTTCCTAATGTTGTTTATTTCAGATTCAAGTAGTTTGTAAGTTTTTGGGGTCTTCTGACCTCTTTTCTTATGAAAACTTTGTACATATTGGTTATTCATTAATACAACATGGATTTAGCAAAAAAAAAAAACTCTTTTCATATCAATACAATTTTTGACTTATCAAAAAAAAAGTATATAAAACTCAACATTTTTATGAACTCTTTCTTTTTTTTGTTGGCTCTGTCTTTCTATTTGATTCAAGATAGATGAAATTTGTTTGGATTTGGATTACTTCTTCTTGGTCTTTCATCCTTCTTCTATTGTGAAATTTGCATTCCTTCATATTTTCTTGAATCAACGTACATAGAAATGCAAATTTTACTCGACGTAATGCTTTAGAACATATAATTTGTGATTACAATACATTTTTCAAACTTTTTCTGTTAAAGATGAGTTTATCTAGTTTAAGATTTAGTCTCAGAATCAATTTCCGACTTGTAAACTTTTTTGAGTTAACGTATATAAAATTTAAAATTATATGAACTCCTTCATTTGTGTTGGCTTTGTCTTTCTATTTGATTCAAGATAGATGAAATTTGTTAGGATTTGGATTAGTTATGCATGGTCTTTCATCCTTCTTCTATTGTGAAATTTGACTTCCTCCATATTTTCTTGAATCAACGTATATAGAAATGCAATTTTTACTAGACGTAATGCCTTTAAACATAATATTTGTGACTACAATACATTTTTCAAAATTTTTCTGTTAAAGATGAGTTTATCTAGTTTACAATTTAGTTTCAGAAATCAATTTCAGACTTATAACGAATGGTGTAGCCTTTTTTGAGTTAACGTATATAAAATTCATCATTTTTATGAACTCTTTCTTTTTGTGTTGGCTCTGTCTTTCTATTTGATTCAAGATAGATGAAATTGGTTAGGATTTGGATTAGTTCTTCTTGGTCTTTCATCCTTCTTCTATTGTGAAGCTTGCCTTCCTTCATATTTTCTTGAAACAACGTACATAGAAATGCAATTTTTACTAGACGTAATGCTTTAGAACATATACTTTGTGATTACAATACATTTTTCAAACTTTTTCTGTTAAAGATGAGTTTATCTAGTTTAAGATTTAGTCTCAGAAATCAATTTCCAATTTGTAGACTTTTTTGAGTTAACGTATAGAAAATTCAAAATTTTATGAACTCTTTCATTTGTGTTGGCTTTGTCTTTCTATTTGATTCATGATAGATGAAATTTGTTAGGATTTGGATTAGTTATGCATGGTATTTCATCCTTCTTCTATTGTGAAGTTTGACTTCCTTCATATTTTCTTGAATCAACGTATATAGAAATGCAATTTTTACTAGACGTAATACCTTAGAACATATTATTTGTGACTACAATACATTTTTCAAAATTTTTCTGTTAAAGATGAGTTTAACTAGTTTACAATTTAGTTTCAGAAATCAATTTCAGACTTATAACGAAGTGTGTAAACTTTTTTGAGTTAAGGTATATAAAATTCAACATTTTTATGAACTCTTTGGCTTTGTCTTTCTATTTGATTCAAGATAGATGAAATTTGTTTGGATTTGGATTAGTTCTTCTTGGTCTTTCATCCTTCTTCTATTGTGAAATTTGCCTTCCTTCATATTTTCTTGAATCAACGTACATAGAAATGCAATTTTTACTAGAGATAATGCTTTAGAACATATTATTTGTGATTACAATACATTTTTCTAACTTTTTATGTTAAAGATGAGTTTATCTAGTTTACAATTTAGTTTCAGAAATCAATTTCAGACTTTTAACGAAGTGTGTAGACTTTTTGGAGTTAAGGTATATAAAACTCAACATTTTTATGAACTCTTTCTTTTTTTGTTGGCTCTGTCTTTCTAATTGATTCAAGATAGATGAAATTTGTTTGGATTTGGAGTAGTTCTTCTTGGTCTTTCATCCTTCTTCTATTGTGAAACTTGCCTTCCTTCATATTTTCTTGAAACAACGTACATAGAAATGCAATTTTTACTAGACGTAATGCTTTAGAACTTATACTTTGTGATTACAATACATTTTTCAAACTTTTTATGTTAAAGATGAGTTTATCTAGTTTAAGATTTAGTCTCAGAAATCAATTTCCGACTTGCAGACTTTTTTGAGTTAACGTATATAAAATTTAAAATTATATGAACTCTTTCATTTGTGTTGGCTTTGTCTTTCTATTTGATTCATGATAGATGAAATTTGTTAGGATTTGGATTAGTTATGCATGGTCTTTCATCCTTCTTCTATTGTGAAATTTGACTTCCTCCATATTTTCTTGAATCAACGTATATAGAAATGCAATTTTTACTAGACGTAATGCCTTAGAACATATTATTTGTGACTACAAAACATTTTCAAACTTTTTCTGTTAAAGATGAGTTTAACTAGTTTACAATTTAGTTTCAGAAATCAATTTCAGACTTATAACGAAGTGTGTAGACTTTTTTGAGTTAAGGTATATAAAATTCAACATTTTTATGAACTCTTTCTTTTTGTGTTGGCTTTGTCTTTCTATTTGATTCAAGATAGATGAAATTTGTTTGGATTTGGATTAGTTCTTCTTGGTCTTTCATCCTTCTTCTATTGTGAAATTTGCCTTCCTTCATATTTTCTTGAATCAACGTACATAGAAATGCAATTTTTACTAGACGAAATGCTTTAGAACATATTATTTGTGACTACAAAACATTTTCAAACTTTTTATGTAAAGATGAGTTTAATTAGTTTACAATTTTGGTTTCAGAAATCAATTTCAGACTTATAACGAAGTGTGTAGACTTTTTTGAGTTAAGGTATATAAAATTCAATTTTTACTAGACGTAATGCCTTAGAACATATTATTTGTAACTACAATACATTTTTCAAACTTTTTCTGTGAAAGATGAGTTTATCTAGTTTACAATTTAGTTTCAGAAATCAATTTCATACTTATAACGAAGTGTGTAGACTTTTTTGAGTTAAGGTATATAAAATTCAACATTTTTATGAACTCTTTCTTTTTGTGTTGGCTTTGTCTTTCTATTTGATTCAAGATAGATGAAATTTGTTAGGATTTGGATTAGTTGTGCATGGTCTTTCATCCTTCTTCTATTGTGAAATTTGACTTCCTCCATATTTTCTTGAATCAACGTATATAGAAATGCAATATTTACTAGACGTAATGCCTTAGAACATATTATTTGTGACTACAAAACATTTTCAAAATTTTTCTGTTAAAGATGAGTTTAACTAGTTTACAATTTAGTTTCAGAAATCAATTTCAGACTTATAACGAAGTGTGTAGACTTTTTTGAGTTAAGGTATATAAAATTCAACATTTTTATGAACTCTTTCTTTTTGTGTTGGCTTTGTCTTTCTATTTGATTCAAGATCGATGAAGTTGGATTTTGATTAGTTATTCTTGGTCTTTCATCCTTCTTCTATTGTGAAATTTGCCTTCCTTAAAATTTTCTTGAATCAACGTACATAGGAATGCAATTTTTACTAGGCGTAATGCTTTAGAACATATTATTTGTGATTACGATACATTTTTCAAACTTTTTCTGTTAAAGATGAGTTTATCTAGTTTACAATTTAGTTTCAGAAATCAATTTCAGACTTATAACGAAGTGTGTATACTTTTTTGAGTTAAGGTATGTAAAATTCAACATTTTTATGAACTCTTTCTTTTTTTGTTGGCTCTGTCTTTCTATTTGATTCAAGATAGATGAAATTTGTTCTTCTTGATCTTTCATCCTTCTTCTATTGTGAAATTTGCCTTCCTTCATATTTTCTTGAATAAACGTACATAGAAATGCAATTTTTACTAGACGTAATGCTTTAGAACATATAATTTGTGATTACAATACATTTTTCAAACTTTTTCTGTTAAAGATGAGTTTATCTAGTTTAAGATTTAGTCTCAGAAATCAATTTCCGACTTGTAGACTTTTTTGAGTTAACGTATATAAAATTCAAAATTTTATGAACTCTTTCATTTGTGTTGGCTTTGTCTTTCTATTTGATTCAAGATAGATGAAATTTGTTAGGATTTGGATTAGTTATGCATGGTCTTTCATCCTTCTTCTATTGTGAAATTTGACTTCCTCCATATTTTCTTGAATCAACGTATATAGAAATGCAATTTTTACTAGACGTAATGCCTTTAAACATAATATTTGTGACTACAATACATTTTTCAAAATTTTTCTGTTAAAGATGAGTTTATCTAGTTTACAATTTAGTTTCAGAAATCAATTTCAGACTTATAACGAATGGTGTAGCCTTTTTTGAGTTAACGTATATAAAATTCATCATTTTTATGAACTCTTTCTTTTTGTGTTGGCTCTGTCTTTCTATTTGATTCAAGATAGATGAAATTGGTTAGGATTTGGATTAGTTCTTCTTGGTCTTTCATCCTTCTTCTATTGTGAAGCTTGCCTTCCTTCATATTTTCTTGAAACAACGTACATAGAAATGCAATTTTTACTAGACGTAATGCTTTAGAACATATACTTTGTGATTACAATACATTTTTCAAACTTTTTCTGTTAAAGATGAGTTTATCTAGTTTAAGATTTAGTCTCAGAAATCAATTTCCAATTTGTAGACTTTTTTGAGTTAACGTATATAAAATTTAAAATTATATGAACTCTTTCATTTGTGTTGGCTTTGTCTTTCTATTTGATTCATGATAGATGAAATTTGTTAGGATTTGGATTAGTTATGCATGGTATTTCATCCTTCTTCTATTGTGAAGTTTGACTTCCTTCATATTTTCTTGAATCAACGTACATAGAAATGCAATTTTTACTAGACGTAATGCCTTTAAACATATTATTTGTGACTACAATACATTTTTCAAAATTTTTATGTTAAATATGAGTTTCTCTAGTTTACAATTTAGTTTTAGAAATCAATTTCAGACTTATAACGAATGGTGTAGCCTTTTTTGAGTTAACGTATATAAATTCATCATTTTTAAGAACTCTTTCTTTTTGTGTTGGCTCTGTCTTTCTATTTGATTCAAGATAGATGAAATTGGTTAGGATTTGGATTAGTTCTTCTTGGTCTTTCATCCTTCTTCTATTGTGAAACTTGCCTTCCTTCATATTTTCTTGAAACAACGTACATAGAAATGCAATTTTTACTAGACGTAATGCTTTAGAACATATACTTTGTGATTACAATACATTTTTCAAACTTTTTCTGTTAAAGATGAGTTTATCTAGTTTAAGATTTAGTCTCAGAAATCAATTTCCAATTTGTAGACTTTTTTGAGTTAACGTATATAAAATTCAAAATTTTATGAACTCTTTCATTTGTGTTGGTTTTGTCTTTCTATTTGATTCATGATAGATAAAATTTGTTAGGATTTGGATTAGTTATGCATGGTATTTCATCCTTCTTCTATTGTGAAGTTTGACTTCCTTCATATTTTCTTGAATCAACGTATATAGAAATGCAATTTTTACTAGACGTAATACCTTAGAACATATTATTTGTGACTACAATACATTCTTCAAACTTTTTCTGTTAAAGATGAGTTTAACTAGTTTACAATTTAGTTTCAGAAATCAATTTTTCAGACTTATAACGAAGTGTGTAAACTTTTTTGAGTTAAGGTATATAAAATTCAACAATTTTATGAACTCTTTCTTTTTGTGTTGGCTTTGTCTTTCTATTTGATTCAAGATAGATGAAATTTGTTTGGATTTGGATTAGTTCTTCTTGGTCTTTCATCCTTCTTCTATTGTGAAATTTGCCTTCCTTCATATTTTCTTGAATCAACGTACATAGAAATGCAATTTTTACTAGAGATAATGCTTTAGAACATATTATTTGTGATTACAATACATTTTTCTAACTTTTTATGTTAAAGATGAGTTTATCTAGTTTACAATTTAGTTTCAGAAATCAATTTCAGACTTATAACGAAGTGTGTAGACTTTTTGGAGTTAAGGTATATAAAACTCAACATTTTTATGAACTCTTTCTTTTTGTGTTGGCTCTGTCTTTCAATTTGATTCAAGATAGATGAAATTTGTTTGGATTTGGAGTAGTTCTTCTTGGTCTTTCATTCTTCTTCTATTGTGAAACTTGCCTTCCTTCTTATTTTCTTGAAACAACGTACATAGAAATGCAATTTTTACTAGACGTAATGCTTTAGAACATATACTTTGTGATTACAATACATTTTTCAAACTTTTTCTTTTAAAGATGAGTTTATCTAGTTTAAGATTTAGTCTCAGAAATCAATTTCCGACTTGTAGACTTTTTTGAGTTAACGTATATAAAATTCAAAATTTTATGAACTCTTTCGTTTGTGTTGGCTTTGTCTTTCTATTTGATTCATGATAGATGAAATTTGTTAGGATTTGGATTAGTTATGCATGGTCTTTCATCCTTCTTCTATTGTGAAATTTGACTTCCTCCATATTTTCTTGAATCAACGTATATAGAAATGCAATTTTTACTAGACGTAATGCCTTTAAACATATTATTTGTGACTACAATACATTTTTCAAAATTTTTCTGTTAAAGATGAGTTTATCTAGTTTACAATTTTGTTTCAGAAATCAATTTCAGACTTATAACGAAGGGTGTACCCTTTTTTGAGTTAACGTATATAAAATTCATCATTTTTATGAACTCTTTCTTTTTGTGTTGGCTCTGTCTTTCAATTTGATTCAAGATAGATGAAATTTTTTTGGATTTGGAGTAGTTCTTCTTGGTCTTTCATTCTTCTTCTATTGTGAAACTTGCCTTCCTTCTTATTTTCTTGAAACAACGTACATAGAAATGCAATTTTTACTAGACGTAATGCTTTAGAACATATACTTTGTGATTACAATACATTTTTCAAACTTTTTCTGTTAAAGATGAGTTTATCTAGTTTAAGATTTAGTCTCAGAAATCAATTTCCAATTTGTAGACTTTTTTGAGTTAACGTATATAAAATTCAAAATTTTATGAACTCTTTCATTTGTGTTGGCTTTGTCTTTCTATTTGATTCATGATAGATGAAATTTGTTAGGATTTGGATTAGTTATGCATGGTATTTCATCCTTCTTCTATTGTGAAGTTTGACTTCCTTCATATTTTCTTGAATCAACGTACATAGAAATGCAATTTTTACTAGAGGTAATGCTTTAGAACATATTATTTGCGATTACAATACATTTTTCTAACTTTTTATGTTAAAGATGAGTTTATCTAGTTTACAATTTAGTTTCAGAAATCAATTTCAGACTTATAACGAAGTGTGTAGACTTTTTGGAGTTAAGGTATATAAAACTCAACATTTTTATGAACTCTTTCTTTTTTTGTTGGCTCTGTCTTTCTAATTGATTCAAGATAGATGAAATTTGTTTGGATTTGGAGTAGTTCTTCTTGGTCTTTCATCCTTCTTCTATTGTGAAACTTGCCTTCCTTCATATTTTCTTGAAACAACGTACATAGAAATGCAATTTTTACTAGACGTAATGCTTTAGAACTTATACTTTGTGATTACAATACATTTTTCAAACTTTTTATGTTAAAGATGAGTTTATCTAGTTTAAGATTTAGTCTCAGAAATCAATTTCCGACTTGCAGACTTTTTTGAGTTAACGTATATAAAATTTAAAATTATATGAACTCTTTCATTTGTGTTGGCTTTGTCTTTCTATTTGATTCATGATAGATGAAATTTGTTAGGATTTGGATTAGTTATGCATGGTCTTTCATCCTTCTTCTATTGTGAAATTTGACTTCCTCCATATTTTCTTGAATCAACGTATATAGAAATGCAATTTTTACTAGACGTAATGCCTTTAAACATATTATTTGTGACTACAATACATTTTTCAAAATTTTTCTGTTAAAGATGAGTTTCTCTAGTTTACAATTTAGTTTCAGAAATCAATTTCAGACTTATAACGAATGGTGTAGCCTTTTTTGAGTTAACGTATATAAAATTCATAATTTTTAAGAACTCTTTCTTTTTGTGTTGGTTTCTATTTGATTCAAGATAGATGAAATTGGTTAGGATTTGGATTAGTTCTTCTTGGTCTTTCATCCTTCTTCTATTGTGAAACTTTCCTTCCTTCATATTTTCTTGAAACAACGTACATAGAAATGCAATTTTTACTATACGTAATGCTTTAGAACATATACTTTGTGATTACAATACATTTTTCAAACTTTTTCTGTTAAAGATGAGTTTATCTAGTTTAAGATTTAGTCTCAGAAATCAATTTCCGACTTGTAGACTTTTTTGAGTTAACATATATAAAATTTTAAATTATATGAACTCTTTCATTTGTGTTGGCTTTGTCTTTCTATTTGATTCATGATAGATGAAATTTGTTAGGATTTGGATTAGTTCTTCTTGGTCTTTCATCCTTCTTCTATTGTTAAACTTTCCTTCCTTCATATTTTCTTGAAACAACGTACATAGAAATGCAATTTTACTAGACGTAATGCTTTAGAACATATACATTGTGATTACAATACATTTTTCAAACTTTTTCTGTTAAAGATGAGTTTATCTAGTTTAAAATTTAGTCTCAGAAATCAATTTCCGACTTGTAGACTTTTTTGAGTTAACGTATATAAAATTTAAAATTATATGAACTCTTTCATTTGTGTTGGCTTTGTCTTTCTATTTGATTCATGATAGATGAAATTTGTTAGGATTTGGATTAGTTATGCATGGTCTTTCATCCTTCTTCTATTGTGAAATTTGACTTCCTCCATATTTTCTTGAATCAACGTATATAGAAATGCAATTTTTACTAGACGTAATGCCTTTAAACATATTATTTGGGACTACAATACAGTTTTCAAAAATTTTCTGTTAAAGATGAGTTTATCTAGTTTACAATTTAGTTTTAGATATCAATTTCAGACTTATAACGAATGGTGTAGCCTTTTTTGAGTTAACGTATATAAAATTCATCATTTTTAAGAACTCTTTCTTTTTGTGTTGGCTTTGTCTTTGTATTTGATTCAAGATAGATGAAATTGGTTAGGATTTGGATTAGTTCTTCTTGGTCTTTCATCCTTCTTCTATTGTGAAACTTGCCTTCCTTCATATTTTCTTGAAACAACGTACATAGAAATGCAATTTTTACTAGACGTAATGCTTTAGAACATAGACTTTGTGATTAAAATACATTTTTCAAACTTTTTCTGTTAAAGATGAGTTTATCTAGTTTAAGATTTAGTCTCAGAAATCAATTTCCGACTTGTAGACTTTTTTGAGTTAACGTACATAAAATTTAAAATTATATGAACTCTTTCATTTGTGTTGGCTTTGTCTTTCTATTTCATTCATGATAGATGAAATTTGTTAGGATTTGGATTAGTTATGCATGGTCTTTCATCCTTCTTCTATTGTGAAATTTGACTTCCTCCATATTTTCTTGAATCAACATATATAGAAATTCAATTTTTACTAGACGTATTGCCTTTAAACATAATATTTGTGACTACAATACATTTTTCAAAACTTTTCTGTTAAAGATGAGTTTATCTAGTTTACAATTTAGTTTCAGAAATCAATTTCAGACTTATAACGAATGGTGTAACCTTTTTTGAGTTAACGTATATAAAATTCATCATTTTTATGAACTCTTTCTTTTTGTGTTGGCTCTGTCTTTCTATTTGATTCAAGATAGATGAAATTGGTTAGGATTTGGATTAGTTCTTCTTGGTCTTTCATCCTTCTTCTATTGTGAAGCTTGCCTTCCTTCATATTTTCTTGAAACAACGTACATAGAAATGCAATTTTTACTAGACGTAATGCTTTAGAACATATACTTTGTGATTACAATACATTTTTCAAACTTTTTCTGTTAAAGATGAGTTTATCTAGTTTAAGATTTAGTCTCAGAAATCAATTTCCAATTTGTAGACTTTTTTGAGTTAACGTATAGAAAATTCAAAATTTTATGAACTCTTTCATTTGTGTTGGCTTTGTCTTTCTATTTGATTCATGATAGATGAAATTTGTTAGGATTTGGATTAGTTATGCATGGTATTTCATCCTTCTTCTATTGTGAAGTTTGACTTCCTTCATATTTTCTTGAATCAACGTATATAGAAATGCAATTTTTACTAGACGTAATACCTTAGAACATATTATTTGTGACTACAATACATTTTTCAAACTTTTTCTGTTAAAGATGAGTTTAACTAGTTTACAATTTAGTTTCAGAAATCAATTTAAGACTTATAACGAAGTGTGTAAACTTTTTTGAGTTAAGGTATATAAAATTCAACATTTTTATGAACTCTTTCTTTTTGTGTTGGCTTTGTCCTTCTATTTGATTCAAGATAGATGAAATTTTTTTGGATTTGGATTAGTTCTTCTTGGTCTTTCATCCTTCTTCTATTGTGAAATTTGCCTTCCTTCATATTTTCTTGAATCAACGTACATAGAAATGCAATTTTACTAGAGATAATGCTTTAGAACGTATTATTTGTGATTACAATACATTTTTCTAACTTTCTATGTTAAAGATGAGTTTATCTAGTTTACAATTTAGTTTCAGAAATCAATTTCAGACTTATAACGAAGTGTGTAGACTTTTTGGAGTTAAGGTATATAAAACTCAACATTTTTATGAACTCTTTCTTTTTTTGTTGGCTCTGTCTTTCTAATTGATTCAAGATAGATGAAATTTGTTTGGATTTGGAGTAGTTCTTCTTGGTCTTTCATCCTTCTTCTATTGTGAAACTTGCCTTCCTTCATATTTTCTTGAAACAACGTACATAGAAATGCAATTTTTACTAGACGTAATGCTTTAGAACATATACTTTGTGATTACAATACATTTTTCAAACTTTTTCTGTTAAAGATGAGTTTATCTAGTTTAAGATTTAGTCTCAGAAATCAATTTCCAATTTGTAGACTTTTTTGAGTTAACGTATATAAAATTCAAAATTTTATGAACTCTTTCATTTGTGTTGGTTTTGTCTTTCTATTTGATTCATGATAGATAAAATTTGTTAGGATTTGGATTAGTTATGCATGGTATTTCATCCTTCTTCTATTGTGAAGTTTGACTTCCTTCATATTTTCTTGAATCAACGTATATAGAAATGCAATTTTTACTATACGTAATACCTTAGAACATATTATTTGTGACTACAATACATTCTTCAAACTTTTTCTGTTAAAGATGAGTTTAACTAGTTTACAATTTAATTTCAGAAATCAATTTTTCAGACTTATAACGAAGTGTGTAAACTTTTTTGAGTTAAGGTATATAAAATTCAACATTTTTATGAACTCTTTCTTTTTGTGTTGGCTTTGTCTTTCTATTTGATTCAAGATAGATGAAATTTGTTTGGATTAGTTCTTCTTGGTCTTTCATCCTTCTTCTATTGTGAAATTTTCCTTCCTTCATATTTTCTTGAATCAACGTACATAGAAATGCAATTTTTACTAGAGGTAATGCTTTAGAACATATTATTTGTGATTACAATACATTTTTCTAACTTTTTATGTTAAAGATGAGTTTATCTAGTTTACAATTTAGTTTCAGAAATCAATTTCAGACTTATAACGAAGTGTGTAGACTTTTTGGAGTTAAGGTATATAAAACTCAACATTTTTATGAACTCTTTCTTTTTTTGTTGGTTCTGTCTTTCTAATTGATTCAAGATAGATGAAATTTGTTTGGATTTGGATTAGTTCTTCTTGGTCTTTCATCCTTCTTCTATTGTTAAATTTGCTTTCCTTCATATTTTCTTGAATCAACGAACATATAATTTGTGATTACAATACATTTTTCAAACTTTTTCTTTTAAAGATGAGTTTATCTAGTTTAAGATTTAGCCTCAGAAATCAATTTCCGACTTGTAGACTTTTTTGAGTTAACGTATATAAAATTCAAAATTTTATGAACTCTTTCATTTGTGTTGGCTTTGTCTTTCTATTTGATTCATGATAGATGAAATTTGTTAGGATTTGGATTAGTTAGGCATGGTATTTCATCCTTCTTCTATTGTGAAGTTTGACTTCCTTCATATTTTCTTGAATCAACGTATATAGAAATGCAATTTTTACTAGACGTAATACCTTAGAACATATTATTTGTGACTACAATACATTTTTCAAACTTTTTCTGTTAAAGATGAGTTTAACTAGTTTACAATTTAGTTTCAGAAATCAATTTCAGACTTATAACGAAGTGTGTAAACTTTTTTGAGTTAAGGTATATAAAATTCAACATTTTTATGAACTCTTTCTTTTTGTGTTTGCTTTGTCTTTCTATTTGATTCAAGATAGATGAAATTTGTTTGGATTTGGATTAGTTCTTCTTGGTCTTTCATCCTTCTTCTATTGTGAAATTTGCCTTCCTTCATATTTTCTTGAATCAACGTACATAGAAATGCAATTTTTACTAGAGATAATGCTTTAGAACATATTATTTGTGATTACAATACATTTTTCTAACTTTTTATGTTAAAGATGAGTTTATCTAGTTTACAATTTAGTTTCAGAAATCAATTTCAGACTTATAACGAAGTGTGTAGACTTTTTGGAGTTAAGGTATATAAAACTCAACATTTTTATGAACTCTTTCTTTTTTTGTTGGCTCTGTCTTTCTAATTGATTCAAGATAGATGAAATTTGTTTGGATTTGGATTAGTTCTTCTTGGTCTTTCATCCTTCTTCTATTGTGAAATTTGCTTTCCTTCATATTTTCTTGAATCAACGTACATAGAAATGCAATTTTTACTATACGTAATGCTTTAGAACATATAATTTGTGATTACAATACATTTTTCAAACTTTTTCTTTTAAAGATGAGTTTATATAGTTTAAGATTTACACCATGTTTGTTTACTACAGACTCATCTGAGTCTCTGGATCTGAATCATCTGGATCTGAGTGAAATCACCTGACTCATCTGGATCTGAGTCGATATGTTTGTTTTGAGTCAGATCTGACTCATCTGACTCGGAAATAAGTGAGTCAGTGGTTTGGTCCCATGAGTCAGGGGTATTTTGTTACCTGACTCAAATGAGTCCGAGTCAGGGGTTATGTCTGAGTCATAGGTCGAGTCAGATCTGACTCAAAATGGAAAACAAACGGTCTGACTGCTGACTCGGTCCGAGTCAGGGGTTGGCTCAGATTCAGACGCCGAGTCAACTGCAAACAAACAAGTTCTTAGTCTCAGAAATCAATTTCCGACTTGTAGACTTTTTTGAGTTAACGTATATAAAATTCAAAATTTTATGAACTCTTTCATTTGTTTTGGCTTTGTCTTTATATTTGATTCAAGATAGATGAAATTTGTTAGGATTTGGATTAGTTCTGCATGGTCTTTCAAATTTCTTCTATTGTGAAATTTGACTTCCTTCATATTTTCTTGTATCAACGTACATAAAAATGCAATTTTTACTAGGCGTATTGCCTTAGAACATATTAATTGTAGTTACAACACATTTTTCAAACTTTATCTGTTAAGGATGAGTTTATCTAGTTTACAATTTAGTCTCAGAAATCAATTTCCGACTCATAACGAAATGTGTAGACTTTTTTGAGTTAATGTATATAAAATTCAACATTTTTATGAACTCTTTCTTTTTGTGTTGGCTTTGTCTTTCTATTTGATTCAAGATAGATGGAATTTGTTAGGATTTGGATTAGTTCTGCATGTTCTTTCATCCTTCTTCTATTGTGAAATTTGACTTGCTTCATATTTTCTTGAATCAACGTACATAGTAATGCAATTTTTACTAGAAGTATTGCATTAGAACATATTAATTGTAATTACAATACATTTCTCAAACTTTTTATGTTAAGGATGAGTTTATCTAGTTTACAATTTAGTCTCAGAAATCAATTTCCAACTTATAAAAAATGAGTAGACTTTTTTGAGTTAACGTATATAAAACTCAACATTTTTATGAGCTCTTTCTTTTTTTGTTGGCTCTGTGTTTCTAATTGATTCAAGATAGATGAAATTTGTTTGGATTTGGAGTAGTTCTTCTTGGTCTTTCATCCTTCTTCTATTGTGAAATTTGACTTCCTTCATATTTTCTTAATCAACGTACATAGAAATGCAATTTTTACTTGACGTATTGCCTTAGAACATATTAATTGTAATTACAATACATTTTTCAAACTTTTTCGTTAAAGATGAGTTTATCTAGTTTACAATTTAGTCTCAGAAATCAATTTCCGACTTATAACGAAGTGTGTAGACTTTTTGAGTTAACGTATATAAAATTCAACATTTTTATGATTACTTTCTTTTTGTGTTGTCTTTGTCTTTCTATTTTATTCAAATAGATGAAATTTGTTAGAATTTGGATTAGTTATGGCTGGTCTTTCATCCTTCTTCTATTGTTAAATTTGCTTTCCTTCATATTTTCTTGAATCAACGTACATAGAAATGCAATTTTTACTAGACGTAATGCTTTAGAACATATAATTTGTGATTACAATACATTTTTCAAACTTTTTCTTTTAAAGATGAGTTTATCTAGTTTAAGATTTAGTCTCAGAAATCAATTTCCGACTTGTAGACTTTTTTGAGTTAACGTATATAAAATTCAAAATTTTATGAACTCTTTCATTTGTGTTGGCTTTGTCTTTCTATTTGATTCATGATAGATGAAATTTGTTAGGATTTGGATTAGTTATGCATGGTCTTTCATCCTTCTTCTATTGTGAAATTTGACTTCCTCCATATTTTCTTGAATCAACGTATATAGAAATGCAATTTTTACTAGACGTAATGCCTTTAAACATATTATTTGTGACTACAATACATTTTTCAAAATTTTTCTGTTAAAGATGAGTTTATCTAGTTTACAATTTTGTTTCAGAAATCAATTTCAGACTTATAACGAAGGGTGTACCCTTTTTTGAGTTAACGTATATAAAATTCATCATTTTTATGAACTCTTTCTTTTTGTGTTGTCTTTCAATTTGATTCAAGATAGATGAAATTTGTTTGGATTTGGAGTAGTTCTTCTTGGTCTTTCATTCTTCTTCTATTGTGAAACTTGCCTTCCTTCTTATTTTCTTGAAACAACGTACATAGAAATGCAATTTTTACTAGACGTAATGCTTTAGAACATATACTTTGTGATTACAATACATTTTTCAAACTTTTTCTGTTAAAGATGAGTTTATCTAGTTTAAGATTTAGTCTCAGAAATCAATTTCCAATTTGTAGACTTTTTTGAGTTAACGTATATAAAATTCAAAATTTTATGAACTCTTTCATTTGTGTTGGCTTTGTCTTTCTATTTGATTCATGATAGATGAAATTTGTTAGGATTTGGATTAGTTATGCATGGTATTTCATCCTTCTTCTATTGTGAAGTTTGACTTCCTTCATATTTTCTTGAATCAACGTATATAGAAATGCAATTTTTACTAGACGTAATACCTTAGAACATATTATTTGTGACTACAATACATTCTTCAAACTTTTTCTGTTAAAGATGAGTTTAACTAGTTTACAATTTAGTTTCAGAAATCAATTTTTCAGACTTATAACGAAGTGTGTAAACTTTTTTGAGTTAAGGTATATAAAATTCAACATTTTTATGAACTCTTTCTTTTTGTGTTGGCTTTGTCTTTCTATTTGATTCAAGATAGATGAAATTTGTTTGGATTAGTTCTTCTTGGTCTTTCATCCTTCTTCTATGGTGAAATTTTCCTTCCTTCATATTTTCTTGAATCAACGTACATAGAAATGCAATTTTTACTAGAGGTAATGCTTTAGAACATATTATTTGTGATTACAATACATTTTTCTAACTTTTTATGTTAAAGATGAGTTTATCTAGTTTACAATTTAGTTTCAGAAATCAATTTCAGACTTATAACGAAGTGTGTAGACTTTTTGGAGTTAAGGTATATAAAACTCAACATTTTTATGAACTCTTTCTTTTTTTGTTGGTTCTGTCTTTCTAATTGATTCAAGATAGATGAAATTGGTTAGGATTTGGATTAGTTCTTCTTGGTCTTTCATCCTTCTTCTATTGTGAAACTTGCCTTCCTTCATATTTTCTTGAAACAACGTACATAGAAATGCAATTTTTACTAGACGTAATGCTTTAGAACATATACTTTGTGATTACAATACATTTTTCAAACTTTTTCTGTTAAAGATGAGTTTATCTAGTTTAAGATTTAGTCTCAGAAATCAATTTCCAATTTGTAGACTTTTTTGAGTTAACGTATATAAAATTCAAAATTTTATGAACTCTTTCATTTGTGTTGGTTTTGTCTTTCTATTTGATTCATGATAGATAAAATTTGTTAGGATTTGGATTAGTTATGCATGGTCTTTCATCCTTCTTCTATTGTGAAATTTGACTTCCTCCATATTTTCTTGAATCAATGTATATAGAAATGCAATTTTTACTAGACGTAATACCTTAGAACATATTATTTGTGACTACAATACATTCTTCAAACTTTTTCTGTTAAAGATGAGTTTAACTAGTTTACAATTTAGTTTCAGAAATCAATTTTTCAGACTTATAACGAAGTGTGTAAACTTTTTTGAGTTAAGGTATATAAAATTCAACAATTTTATGAACTCTTTCTTTTTGTGTTGGCTTTGTCTTTCTATTTGATTCAAGATAGATGAAATTTGTTTGGATTTGGATTAGTTCTTCTTGGTCTTTCATCCTTCTTCTATTGTGAAATTTGCCTTCCTTCATATTTTCTTGAATCAACGTACATAGAAATGCAATTTTTACTAGAGATAATGCTTTAGAACATATTATTTGTGATTACAATACATTTTTCTAACTTTTTATGTTAAAGATGAGTTTATCTAGTTTACAATTTAGTTTCAGAAATCAATTTCAGACTTATAACGAAGTGTGTAGACTTTTTGGAGTTAAGGTATATAAAACTCAACATTTTTATGAACTCTTTCTTTTTGTGTTGGCTCTGTCTTTCAATTTGATTCAAGATAGATGAAATTTGTTTGGATTTGGAGTAGTTCTTCTTGGTCTTTCATTCTTCTTCTATTGTGAAACTTGCCTTCCTTCTTATTTTCTTGAAACAACGTACATAGAAATGCAATTTTTACTAGACGTAATGCTTTAGAACATATACTTTGTGATTACAATACATTTTTCAAACTTTTTCTGTTAAAGATGAGTTTATCTAGTTTAAGATTTAGTCTCAGAAATCAATTTCCAATTTGTAGACTTTTTTGAGTTAACGTATATAAAATTTAAAATTATATGAACTCTTTCATTTGTGTTGGCTTTGTCTTTCTATTTGATTCATGATAGATGAAATTTGTTAGGATTTGGATTAGTTATGCATGGTATTTCATCCTTCTTCTATTGTGAAGTTTGACTTCCTTCATATTTTCTTGAATCAACGTACATAGAAATGCAATTTTTACTAGACGTAATGCCTTTAAACATATTATTTGTGACTACAATACATTTTTCAAAATTTTTATGTTAAATATGAGTTTCTCTAGTTTACAATTTAGTTTTAGAAATCAATTTCAGACTTATAACGAATGGTGTAGCCTTTTTTGAGTTAACGTATATAAAATTCATCATTTTTAAGAACTCTTTCTTTTTGTGTTGGCTCTGTCTTTCTAATTGATTCAAGATAGATGAAATTGGTTAGGATTTGGATTAGTTCTTCTTGGTCTTTCATCCTTCTTCTATTGTGAAACTTGGCTTCCTTCATATTTTCTTGAAACAACGTACATAGAAATGCAATTTTTACTAGATGTAATGCTTTAGAACATATACTTTGTGATTACAATACATTTTTCAAACTTTTTCTGTTAAAGATGAGTTTATCTATTTTAATATTTAGTCTCAGAAATCAATTTCCGACTTGTAGACTTTTTTGAGTTAACGTATATAAAATTTAAAATTATATGAACTCTTTCATTTGTGTTGGCTTTGTCTTTCTATTTGATTCATGATAGATGAAATTTGTTAGGATTTGGATTAGTTATGCATGGTCTTTCATCCTTCTTCTATTGTGAAATTTGACTTCCTCCATATTTTCTTGAATCAACGTATATAGAAATGCAATTTTTACTAGACGTAATGCCTTTAAACATATTATTTGTGACTACAATACATTTTTCAAAATTTTTCTGTTAAAGATGAGTTTCTCTAGTTTACAATTTAGTTTCAGAAATCAATTTCAGACTTATAACGAATGGTGTAGCCTTTTTTGAGTTAACGTATATAAAATTCATAATTTTTAAGAACTCTTTCTTTTTGTGTTGGTTTCTATTTGATTCAAGATAGATGAAATTGGTTAGGATTTGGATTAGTTCTTCTTGGTCTTTCATCCTTCTTCTATTGTGAAACTTTCCTTCCTTCATATTTTCTTGAAACAACGTACATAGAAATGCAATTTTTACTATACCTAATGCTTTAGAACATATACTTTGTGATTACAATACATTTTTCAAACTTTTTCTGTTAAAGATGAGTTTATCTAGTTTAAGATTTAGTCTCAGAAATCAATTTCCGACTTGTAGACTTTTTTGAGTTAACGTATATAAAATTTAAAATTATATGAACTCTTTCATTTGTGTTGGCTTTGTCTTTCTATTTGATTCATGATAGATGAAATTTGTTAGGATTTGGATTAGTTATGCATGGTCTTTCATCCTTCTTCTATTGTGAAATTTGACTTCCTCCATATTTTCTTGAATCAACATATATAGAAATGCAATTTTTACTAGACGTAATGCTTTAGAACTTATACTTTGTGATTACAATACATTTTTCAAACTTTTTATGTTAAAGATGAGTTTATCTAGTTTAAGATTTAGTCTCAGAAATCAATTTCCGACTTGCAGACTTTTTTGAGTTAACGTATATAAAATTTAAAATTATATGAACTCTTTCATTTGTGTTGGCTTTGTCTTTCTATTTGATTCATGATAGATGAAATTTGTTAGGATTTGGATTAGTTATGCATGGTCTTTCATCCTTCTTCTATTGTGAAATTTGACTTCCTCCATATTTTCTTGAATCAACGTATATAGAAATGCAATTTTTACTAGACGTAATGCCTTTAAACATATTATTTGTGACTACAATACATTTTTCAAAATTTTCTGTTAAAGATGAGTTTATCTAGTTTACAATTTAGTTTCAGAAATCAATTTCAGACTTATAACGAATGGAGTAGCCTTTTTTGAGTTAACGTATATAAAATTCATCATTTTTAAGAACTCTTTCTTTTTGTGTTGGCTCTGTCTTTCTATTTGATTCAAGATAGATGAAATTGGTTAGGATTTAGATTAGTTCTTCTTGGTCTTTCATCCTTCTTCTATTGTGAAACTTGGCTTCCTTCATATTTTCTTGAAACAACGTACATAGAAATGCAATTTTTACTAGACGTAATGCTTTAGAACATATACTTTGTGATTACAATACATTTTTCAAACTTTTTCTGTTAAAGATGAGTTTATCTATTTTAAGATTTAGTCTCAGAAATCAATTTCCGACTTGTAGACTTTTTTGAGTTAACGTATATAAAATTTAAAATTATATGAACTCTTTCATTTGTGTTGGCTTTGTCTTTCTATTTGATTCATGATAGATGAAATTTGTTAGGATTTGGATTAGTTATGCATGGTCTTTCATCCTTCTTCTATTGTGAAATTTGACTTCCTCCATATTTTCTTGAATCAACGTATATAGAAATGCAATTTTTACTAGACGTAATGCCTTTAAACATATTATTTGTGACTACAATACATTTTTCAAAATTTTTCTGTTAAAGATGAGTTTATCTAGTTTACAATTTAGTTTCAGAAATAAATTTCAGACTTATAACGAATGGTGTAGCCTTTTTTGAGTTAACGTATATAAAATTCATCATTTTTAAGAACTCTTTCTTTTTGTGTTGGCTCTGTCTTTCTATTTGATTCAAGATAGATGAAATTGGTTAGGATTTGGATTAGTTCTTCTTGGTCTTTCATCCTTCTTCTATTGTGAAACTTGGCTTCCTTCATATTTTCTTGAAACAACGTACATAGAAATGCAATTTTTACTAGACGTAATGCTTTAGAACATATACTTTGTGATTACAATACATTTTTCAAACTTTTTCTGTTAAAGATGAGTTTATCTATTTTAAGATTTAGTCTCATAAATCAATTTCGGACTTGTAGACTTTTTTGAGTTAACGTATATAAAATTTAAAATTATATGAACTCTTTCATTTGTGTTGGCTTTGTCTTTCTATTTGATTCATGATAGATGAAATTTGTTAGGATTTGGATTAGTTATGCATGGTCTTTCATCCTTCTTCTATTGTGAAATTTGACTTCCTCCATATTTTCTTGAATCTTTTTTTTGCTAAATCCAGATTGTATTAATGAATAGCCAATATTTACAAAGAGTTCACAAGAAAAGAGGTCCTAAGACCCCAAAAACTTACAAACTATTTAAATCTGAAATAAGAAACATATGGAAATTCTAAATGCCTAAGAAAATCCGGCCTTTCATCAAAGCTTAAACCTTCACCATTTCTAAGATAACATCCCCTCTTTGCCATACAATCAGCTGCAAAATTTGCCTCACGAAAAGTATGAACAAAACGAATAGAATCATAACTGTTATTAATTCTTCTCCACCTGTGTTTAACAAACCAAGGAAGATTTGTACCCGTCAAGGCAGCAATAGCTCCCATTGAATCTTAACGCACAAGAACCTTTCTCATATTCCACTTCAAAGCCCATTATAAACCAACAATAATACCATAAATTTCAGCCAAGAAATTATTTGTAATTCCCAGCCCAATGCTCATAGCCCCAACAAAGTTACAATCCGCATCACGCACCACAACACCAGCCCCTGCAACACCTGGGTTTCCTTTTGCCGCACCATCACAACATAATAAAATCTCATCCCTATTAGGAGGATGCCAAAAAAATTCAATTGGATCGACCTGATGAACATGCCTATGAGCCACACGGAAGTGGTTCAAAATTTCCAAATCTGCTGAAGTATTACGCATGGAACTCTTCACCCTAACAGAATATTCATGAACCAAAAAGAAAACTCTCTTCTTGAAGAAGTGAATGTTAGCTGCCAAATTTTGAAAACAAGCTAAATTCCTAGTCTGCCACAACTCCGAGCGAATCACCAAGTTAGTAAGAAGCCATAAATCCTTAATAATACGACTCCTACCTTTTGCTGATTTATAAGAGGTCACAACATCATAATAAGGTCTTAAATGAAACAAACCTGAACACCACTGCCAGATTTGCATAGCAAATGGACAACTCCAAATAATGTGCTCCAACGATTCCTCATCAGCATTGCATAAGTAACATTTGTTGGCTAATTCAATTTTGAATCTACTCCTAATCATGTCTTGAGTAGCACAAACCTCTCTACAAATCTTCCAATTCTGGGCAGCAAGTTTAGGATGAATTTCCTTCCTCCACAAAAGACCATACACCGCTGAAGTTGAATACTCCCTTCTAATGAGATTCTTAGCTGAAGAAACAGAAAAACGTCCATTCATCTCTGGCATCCAAATTCTACAATCCTTCCCTCCTTGTAACAAAGGCAAATCCTCCAAGACTACCCCAGCACGCATCAAATTCTGGAGATGAACACCCTGCAACTGCCAAGTATTATTATCAATAATATCACTAACCTTAACATTTCTGTCAAGGTCAGTTTCATTAAGCAAATCAGCAATGCTCTCATTCCCATACCAAACATCAAAATAAAGAGATGTAGCCCTCCCATCACCAATAAGAACCTTAGAATGCTTGTCCACAATAGAATGAATCAATTTAATGCCCGGCAGAATTGAAGATTTCACACCATAAAGTTTGATACCACCATTCCTAGTAGTAAATTTTGCCCACAAAAAACGAGCCCATTTCTT